>NW_017308853.1:74852-83169 GCF_000935625.1 Nanorana parkeri | reverse complement strand
CTTCAAAGAGACTGGCGACTGCAGCCGTGGCTCTCTGCTCAGGCACATCAGGGGGCCCTCTGATATCCCTGAATAGAGGGCCGCGGCTGCATGGTTTGCTATTTGCAGGGACGGGCCCGGAGCGGGAGCTCCACCCGCTCCCTATGCTAACCCGGCCCTGCCATCGGGCAGTCGATAGTCTGGGGACCCCCCTGAGGAGGAGTTACATACGGAAAAGATCATTTGAAGGGTTATTCAGCGTTGAGGTGCAGCATCTGGCCGTCGCTTCGGCTGTTCTCTCTCTCGGGTCACTGCGGCCGCCGGAGCCCTCCGGGTCAGCCAATCCAAATCCCCCTATGTGATAGCAATAAAGTTAAGTGGAAAAAAAAAAGGAAATTTGTTTTTAAGTTTCCCCCTAAAAAATGTAAAGTTACAAATAAAAAAGAATTAAAATTTTTTATTTTTTAAAAAAAAGTCCCCCCCATACATACACGCATGCAAACAGGCGTCGGGTGCGCTTACGTGCGAAAACGACCATTTCGCCCATTACGCCCCCCATGTTACATATCGCCGCGAACGTCGCAGTGAGAGCAATAGTTCTCGGCCCGCCAATCACCGATAACACGCAACTGATGAGCGGTAAAAGCTTTTAAAAGCGTCGCCTATAGCCAATTTTGGGTATGGTAGTTTGTTTGCGATTTCGCGGGCAGGCGCGCAATTTTAAAGCATGACATGTTTGGTGTCTATTTACCCGACGTGACCCCGCTTTTTATATTTTACCAAAAATATGGGTAATAATAAATGTTTCCTAATATAATGGGGGAAAAAAACTTTTTTTCCCCCCCAAATTTTCAATGATTTTTCCTTAATATAGTAATAAATAAAAACCCGCAGTGGTGATTAAATACCGCCAAAATAAAGCTCTATCTGTCCCCAAAAAATGGTATAAGGCCCCGTTCACACTGAACGTTTTAATCGCGGATATTTACCGCGCGATATCGCTCTCCAATACATCTCAATGGGGCTCTGCCTGTCGCGGGTCGTGCGTCGCTACAGCAGGACCCTTTTTGGAGCGGATTTTGCCGCGATTCTAGTCTTTTCAATGCAAGCATTTGCGCAATATTGCGCGACAAACCGCGCGATATCGCGCAAAATGCAAATCGCGCGACAAACGGGCGATTTGCGAATCGCTCAGTGTGAATGGGGCCTAAAATGTATTTCAGTGCAGCGCTGCATGACGAAATAAACGTCAATCAAAGTACCGCAGCGCTGAATACTGAAAAACTACCTGGACAGGAAGTGGGTCTAAACACCTGGTCTTGAAGTGGTTAAAGGGGGTACCCCGATGCAAATAAGCCCCCCCTGCCTGCAGATCACCACAACCAATGCCCCAGGGCTTGTCAGGGACTAGGACACCTCTAGGTGGCGCTGGAGCGGACCCTGTAGTTCCAGTGCTCACCTGCAGGTGTCTTCGGGCAGTCGGTGGCTGTCGGGGACCTGAGCGCCTCCAGGTGGCGCTGTGACGCTGGAACCAGGTGCTGCACTTCCAGGGCTCACCTGCAGGTGTCAGCAAATAAGCACCACCTGCTGATGATCTGGGAGGGTATTTAGTCCTGCGTCCTGAGTCCTGAGTCCTGCGTCCTGCTCCCCAGGTTTCACTTGCCCTTTTGTTATGTGGGTTTGTTGTTTTGCATTTCCTGGGTTATTGTTCGATACTTGTGGGTGTTTGTTGGGGTTGTCTTGTGTTTTATGGTTCTGGTGTGTTTTAATAAACCGCGTGCTTCATGAACTTTGTCTAGTGCGGTCATACTGATTTGGTCTTCCTGCGTGGGTACCTGCATGCGGCTTGGGGACACCGGCGCACGAGACCCTGACACGAGACCCTTGTCCCCATCGGCACGGGAACAAGGTGATTTTCCAGTGCCGAGGGCATGTGGCCTGGTTTAGCCTGGGTCTGGGCCAAGGGTCTGGTTGGAAATTTTAGGGGGGACCACACGTTTTCTTTTCCCCATTTTTGGGGGTGGGGGTTCCTCCTTAAAATTCCTACCAGACCTTAAGGGCCCGGTATTGTTTGGGAGGGGGAACGGCACATTTTTTTTTCTTTAGAAATGTCAGTGTTGCTGCAGCAGGTCCTATATATCGTATAGACCCCCCCACTTCACAGGCAGGTTATGGGGACCCCCCCAGGCACCATATTTACAGGAATGTTTCATTTTTATTGTTTTTTAAGTGTTGTTTGCATTGATTCCTCATATATGTCCCCAAGGGCAGTACCCGGACCCCCATACATGTCCCCCAGGGCAGTACCCGACTCCCCATACATGTCCCCCAGGGCAGTACCCGGACCCCCATAGACCTTTTTATAGCCAATAACTTGCATATAAGCCTTCAGAATGGGGACATTTGATTTTCTGGTTCTGGTCCCATAGACTTACATTGAGTTTGAAGTTCGTGTTCGGCTCATCACTATTATCGAGGTGCAATAGAGTGAACGGGCCCCGAGTGATCAACACAGAACGGAACTCATTTGTATATTTTCTATCTTCCCGGAGCTCAGCTTGGAGAAGACAAAGTCTACGTCACGCGTTCTCAGCGACGGAAAGCCATCCTTCTGTACAAAACGTCGCCATCCAAATGAGACAGATTTACATGTCGTAAATGGAAATGAGCGGTGACCCGCGGAAACCAGTAAAACCAGTCAGAGACCAGTATGATATGTGAAGGATCCGAACTCTTATGTATAACCATCGGGGCTGATACACTACGGGCGGCGCGGAGCGAGAGATCGTCACAGGAACATTGTGCGCAACATTGTAACAACCCCCCCCCCCCAATTGTGACAAATGATCCATCATGTGACCAGAGGTAATGGGTGTCCGGCGCCGCCCACTGCAAGGCGCACTAAAGCGCTCATTCCGTGCGCCCAAATTATATACGAAATCTGTTTAATTATATGTCCTGAAAATTGCAACATTTCTGTGATTTGTATCAAATACGATTCGTTTTCTATTTCTGGTGGACGTGTCACATTCCACGGGAACACGCAGTGAGAGGCATTGTTTATGTGTCACATGACGCAATCTGCGCCATTGCAAAGTGGCTTCTACGGTGTGCGCGGCTTTATCAGAAATAAAAGACGTGCCGCATCCTCCTTATTGAGAGAGAGAGAGAGAGAGAGAGGGCACTGCGGATGTGAGGGGAGGAAGGCTTACCTCTACATTCTGGACTAACAGTGATTCCGCCAGTGATTCCGCCTGTGCTTCCGAACATGAAAAACAGCCGCGCGTCGCGTATTGCAATAAAAAGGCACATGTACCTTTTTTGTGCGGTTGCCGCATGGATGTCACCCCACTGAAATCAATGGGGCCGCGCTGCCTGGAGAAGTGTAGACACAAAGGGGCAGAAAGTATGTTTTTTTGCAGCATTACAATGTGAAAATAAAGGGAAACACCTGGAAATAAACCAATGTGGCCGCCACATCTAGGGATTGGTGAGCTGCAATATGTATGTGTTTAGATGTGCTTTAGATCATTTCAAGGTTGTCCCGAAATAAACAGGCCCATAGCAGAAATGTACAAATTGTTCTGGTCTATAATATTGTTCTGGTGCGAGAGTTGAAGTGGTTAAAGAAAACAGGAAATCTCGAGTAACCATGGTTACTTCAGACCATATCTTGCGATCACGCATGGAAATTTGGAACAACACCAGACAACGATTCTGGCATCTTCATAAAAGAGGGAACTCCCGGTGCAGTACACCAAGACTCTGTTAGTCCAAGGGGCCAAGATCAGGGTTCCCAATGGATTCCTAGTTCCTACCCATAGTGCCTCTGCTCCAAAGGGGTAAGAATTCATCACTACCCCGACAACCTACTATTGTTAGGCCGCTCAGAAGAGGAGCTACTTAAAAGGAGAACTACAGGGTCAGGGCTTTTCCCCATAGTTCTCCCCAGGGACACGGGAGGACACAAACTAGCGTCCTCCCGTCACCCTAAGCTAAGTATATAGGGAGCTTTAGCTCGCGGTATACTGAGACGCCGCAGCCGGAACGGATCCCGACAATTATGTCTGGATCCGCCCAGCTGCGTGAGTGACAGCTGGTTCTGCCTATCTAGAGGCAGAGCCAGCTGTACCCGCCCCCTCCCCCGTCCGTTCCGCCAGGCAGCTCTGGCAGATCGGAGCGGGGAGGGGGGAATCCAGTCCCTCCCCTGTCACGGCTCTCTGCCGTGACAGGATCGAGAAGTGAGCGAACGCCGATATGCGTTCGCTCACTTCCTGATCTACTGAGCCGACCTGTGACAGTCTCATTGTCACAGGTCGGCTAGAACTATGAGGCTGAGTGAAAATCACTCACCTCATAGTTCTCCTTTAAGGATATAGGAATTATTCACTAACACTCATTAGGTTCGCCTGGATCATAAATTTCAGCAAAAGCCAGCTGGTTTCAGCACTAGATCTGGTTTATCTGGGTGCCATATTGAATACACAAGAGAATACAATCTCCATCCCGCTGGGAAAAATTACAGTAGTAAGTAAGAGTCCAAGTTGCTCTGGGTGCATCCTGTTTAAAGGCCGAACAGTGTCTCAAAACCATAGAGACCTACGTTTTAGCCATCCTCATGGTCAAATGGGTCCAGTGGCACAGTTACATCTTTTAAGCAGGATTTCTGGTGCAGTGGACCAAGGTGGTCTTAGCCCAGCCAATCAAGGCGACTGCGGTAGTAGAGCCTCTTGTCCAAACTCATGAATGCCTTGCCTCTAACACCCACTCCCCGGGTGACAGATTGCAGTCATTTCGGATGGAGTGCACAATATCTGGAGAGGTCAGGGCAAGGCTCTAGGACATTACCAATCAAAGGAGTCATGTCAAACGTCCTTGAAATGAGGGCCACATTTTTTGCTCTGAAAAGCCTTTGTTCCACTCATATGCAATAAAGCAGTCCTCGTGACAATGGACAACACCACTGCTGTGGCCTCCATGAAGAGACAAGGGGAAACAAGGAGGTAGAATCCATAATGTTCCAGGCACAAGCCAAGCTAGTAACCATCTCAGCTACTTACCTTCCAGGGTCATTGAACTCTGAGGTAGACTTCCTATCTTGTCACATTCCAGACAACAGTGAGTGGTCCCTAGTGGAGAATATCTTCTTCAATATTTAGAAGCCAATGGGACCTTTACAGGGAGATCTCTTAGCAGAACCATGCAACAACAGGTTAGTGGTGTTTTATTCCAGGTTCCAATGCTGCCATGCAGCAGAAGTGGAAGGGGAACAAGTCCTTGGAATTTCCACCTGATATAAGCTTTTTCCTACAATCCAGAAAAAAGTCTAATTCATCGGGAGGCAGAGAAGATACGGGTCATTGTAGTCCTACCTCTCTGGCCAAAGTGCCCCTGGTTTCCTCCACTTAAGCTACTGTGTGTATAAGAACCGGTGCTTCTGGCAATATTCCTGAATGCACTGAGCTGGGGGTCAATGTGCCATCAGAACCAAGGAAAACATCGTATTCTCATGGCTTGGACATTGAGAGGTAAAGTTGTTGGGAGTAGGGTGTTCATCTAAATTTGTTGAAACTCTCCTATCATCCAGGAAGCCTGCTGATCATAGGGTCTGATCTCCTAGTCATGGATCATGGACTAATTTCCTGGTCGTAGATCAGAGCGCAGGCTCCTGGTTATAGGTCTCCTGTGTTTTCCTGGTTGGTGATCATAGGTCAGGTATGACTTTATGTGAAACCAGCTAATATGTCCCTCTGAGTGATCTGGGTGATGATGAGTTATCTGGGTGATGATGGGTGATCTGGGTGATGATGAGTTATCTGGGTGATGATGGGTGATCTGGGTGATGATGGGTGATCTGGGTGATCTGGGTGATCTGGGTGATTATGATGCTAAGTAAACACGGCAGAGTGCGGGAAGCCTTTTCTAAGTTCACGAAACAAACTGGAGGCTCGAGTCTCTACAAACTCACAACATCTCTGGCATTCTACTGGAGAAGGAACTTGGTTGGAGAACCCTAAAAACACAAAAATTGGCCATCTCAGCCTTTACTAAGACTCAGTGGGTCACGGATAACTTAGTAATCTCCTTCTTGAAAGTGGTATGCCCTTTAAGGATGCCAAGGAAAGCCTTATTCCCTAAATAGGATCTACCTCTAGTGTTGAATTTTCTTCTACCTTCGGTATTCCTGCAGACAGGCTGCGGATCCGCCTCCTGCTCTTCACTTCGCACAATCCTTACACATTACCGTTTAGAACCAGCTGCCTTGACTGCAGTTAATTTTGGATGCTCAGTGTTGGTGTCTGCGTCTGCACATAATAATGGAGTGGTCTGGGACAAGGAAACTTCCTATCAAATATTTACAGAATTTTCTTTTTTCCCCCCGGCTAACTCCATGGCAGCATGCAGGCCTATGTGCGAAGTACTGTAAATGTCAGTCATAGAACACTGTGATGAGGTATTAAGTGGGATTTACTGATAGCTCTGTCCTCTGGAGTACACTAGGGGAGGAGACTACTACTAGTATGCTGCTATGAAGTTACTCAGGAAAGGGAAATTTTGGTAAGTATTTGACAGGATTTTTCCGTATTTTGATGTGTTTCTGCCTTCTGGCAACAATGTTTTTTCTTCCTCCTTGAGTGAACATTGTTATTGCCTTTGCTCACATGCTGACATTAAAAGCAATGAGGCAATTTTTGCATACCATGGAATGGAAAGGTAAATAAGGGCATTATTAGGATATGCTATGCATCTGACTTTACATATTTATGGTGCTACTATAGTGTTTATTATAGCGTGTGAGAAGAGGCCTCTGAGGGATGAGAGACAGAGATAATCAGCCCTACAATTACTTGATTTATGGTTTCCCAAGAACTGTTTTATAAGGTAGCGGACTACCTATGTAGAAAATTGTGTACAAATTTAAATATACAACTGCAGCCTTGCTCGGAGATGAGTCAGTTCACATTTGCACAAACCCTGAACCAGGACTAAACCCTCGGTGATGTCAATGACCTACAGCATTTGCCAGGAGCCGTAGAGAGAATGGGCTGGTCGAAGTCCATATCACAATGTCTGCTATTGATCTTGTTGTCAGATTTTCAATTCAAATTTTCAGATGAACCCGTGGAAGATCATACTACCGACGTAAGTAAAAAACTTTTTATATCTGTCATCTTGCAGCTGTTTTCTCTTGTAGAAGTCAGGGGGCTTCAGAAAGAAATGTCACTATGACAAGCCACAGATGTGAGCACTTTGAAAAATATTACAAGGAGTTCCCATGGCCATTTGGGAAGTTAAATTCCACCAGAGTGTTCTTGGGGTTTTCTCTGGCCTGGTACAGCTCCTGACGGAATTTCTTAAATGTGTTCGATGCCCACACAAAGCCAATTGGGGGGGATTAAATCCCACCGGTGTATTGGTGTATTCTTGGAGTTACACCCAAGCTCCAGTTTTCTAGGCTTGGTACCTCTCCTGACAGAGCCTCATAAAGGTGTAAGATACCCACACCAAGCCAACTGGGGGATTGAATCCCACCAGTGTATCCTTGGGGTTACACCCAAGCTCCAGTTTTCCAGGCTTGGTACCTATCCTGACCGAGCCTCATAAAGGTGTAAGATGCCCACACCAAGCCAACTGGGGGATTGAATCCCACCAGTGTATCCTTGGGGTTACACCCAAGCTCCAGTTTTCTAGGCTTGGTACCTATCCTGACCGAGCCTCATAAAGGTGTAAGATGCCCACACCAAGCCAACTATGGGATTGAATCCCACCAGTGTATCCTTGGGGTTACACCCAAGCTCCAGTTTTCTAGGCTTGGTACCTATCCTGACCGAGCCTCATAAAGGTGTAAGATGCCCACACCAAGCCAACTGGGGGATTGAATCCCACCAGTGTATCCTTGGGGTTACACCCAAGCTCCTTCCAGTTCTCTAGGCTTGGTACCTCTCCTGACAGAGGCTCATAAAGGTGTAAGATGCCCACACCAAGCCAACTGGGGGATTGAATCCCACCAGTGTATCCTTGGGGTTACACCCAAGCTCCAGTTTTCTAGGCTTGGTACCTCTCCTGACAGAGGCTCATAAAGGTGTAAGATGCCCACATCAAGCCAAAAGCCCATGGAGTCATTTAAAGGCTTTTGTACCCTTAAAACTCCATCATTGCTCGCGCCATGGATTTCAATGCATTTTATCAACATGGTGAATTGTCAAAGAAAACCTCCCTATTTTCACCAAAATTGTGGGATAATAAACAAAAACAAAAAACTTCTCAATTATAATTTTCTTTGAGTTTCAGTATTTTTATTCAGTTTCACAAATAGAAACAATATGTAACAACTTGT
>NW_017308853.1:68642-74628 GCF_000935625.1 Nanorana parkeri | reverse complement strand
TATATATATATAGTGGCAGTGTAAGCCAATGCCACAGTGTAGTTTGGCAACTTTGGCACCCAGGAGGGGCTGAGAGGGTCCAGAGAGTAAATCGTTTTATAAGGAAGAACCTGGAACCTTCAGATTCCTCCAGGTTTTCAGAATTGTAGCCGGGAGCTCTGGGTGGGATGAGATCTCCAGTCCTGGGGCCAGGTGTTGCCAATGACCAGCCTGGGCTTATCAGGTGGCTGAGAGCGGCCTCCTTAAGAAGCCAGCCCAGTGCTCAGTGTTGTGTGAGAGTTGTGTGGGTGCAGGAGGCACAGAGCCACAGCAGATTCAGGTGCGTGCCGGACACGTGGCACAGCCAGGGAAGGCTGGGAGAGGTCGGTGACCCTAGGACCTGTGGGACACACTGCTGAGAGAGCAGAGTGAGGGCTCACGAGGGGTGAGCAGTGCGAGTTTCTTGGAGCTGTGGAAAGCTACAGAACGAAACTAAAAGACTGTAATTTATGTTGCGGCTAGAAACTGTCTTGTGCACCAGGGGGGCATTTACCCTGTGGATGGAATTAGATGTTTGGTGTTTTCCCTAAATAAAACTGCATTTTACTTGCACCTCCTGTCTACAGTGGAGTGTCCTTGTTACAATATATATATATATAGATATATATATAGATATATATATAGATATATATATAGATATATATATAGATATATATATAGATATATATATAGATATATATATAGATATATATATAGATATATATATAGATATATATATAGATATATATATAGATATATATATAGATATATATATAGATATATATATAGATATATATATAGATATATATATAGATATATATATAGATATATATATAGATATATATATAGATATATATATAGATATATATATAGATATATATATAGATATATATATAGATATATATATAGATATATATATAGATATATATATAGATATATATATAGATATATATATAGATATATATATAGATATATATATAGATATATATATAGATATATATATAGATATATATATAGATATATATATAGATATATATATAGATATATATATAGATATATATATAGATATATATATAGATATATATATAGATATATATATAGATATATCTAGATCTAGATATATCTATATAGCTAGACCATATACAGTAATATGGCATTAATGATGCATAAGAAACAGGTATAACAAAATACAATCAGCAAGTAACAAGAACAATATGTAAAAATGTATTGAGGTGGATAAAGAAATAAGAAGACAGAGTAAGGGAGAAGAGAATAAAGAAGAGAGGAGAAAATGGGAATCGAATGGCATCTTACATTTCAATCAGCCAATTTATTGATTCCAGGATTGATATGATAATCTGATTACAGAGTGAGTGGCCTATTGACAAAGGATGGGGGAGCATAATGTTTTACCCAAGGTTCCCAAATTTTCTCAAATTTAGACATGTGGTCATGGAGACGGGCAGAGAGTTTTTTCTATTTGAAAAGACCCAATGTATGTTATTTTTGGTCATGGAAATGGATAAAGTAGTTTTTTTTCCATGAGTTAGCCATGGAATGTTTAACAGATGATTAAATGGGTATCATTATTTTAAATTGTTAAAAATGAAATACTATGACTTTGAGAAGAGCCAATTGGGGTAATAGGACCTATTCAAGAGAGTAGAGATCATTTTGACAAGTTGAGTCCAATATTCATATCCGATTAGGGATGCACCGATGCCAAGTACCATACTCGGTACAAGTACAGATACTTTTCCAGCTCCAAGACTAGACTAGAGAAAAATTCTAAAGTTAGGAGGCCGCTGTCATTGGTAGGGAGCACACAGAGCTCCCGGGATTTGTACATCTTTGTTTTAATGTACGATTTTGTTTTTATAAATAAAGGGATGCACAGATACCATGTTTGCAAGTACTGGTACTGATACTTGTCTAAGTACTCACAGATACAAGTACTGATACATTTTTGTTTATTGTCATGTGACAGTTCTTCAAAAACAATACAGACTAATGATTTCAGGACAGTGGTGGAGCGCCAGATCCCGGTCCCATCTGCAACCGCTGCATCCCTGGTAGTTCTCATGAAAATGCTGAGTATCGGCACTGGTATCTGATAAGTATCGGTGCATCCCTATATACAATAGGGCATCTCCACCACACATGCATATGCTGTATGCACCGCTGTCTTGGCAACCACGAAAGCAATGGCCATCAACATGCATGGACAAAATGTTGAAGCTGGTTTTGTACTTTACAACAACGGAAAAGTTCCTTGTATTTCGTTTCTAACATGTTAGCACTTGCAGGAGATGATTTGGTGGCTTCCCAAATTTGAGACCAAATGTCGTCTGAAATTGGGAGATGAAATCCCACCGGTGTATTCTTGGAGTTACACCCAAACTCCTTCCAGTTCTCTAGGCTTGGTACCTCTCCTGACAGAGGCTCATAAAGGTGTAAGATGCCCACACCAAGCCAATTGGGAGATTAAAGCCCACTGGTGTATTCTGGGAGTTACACCCAAGCTCCTTCCAGTTCTCTAGGCTTGGTACCTCTCCTGACAGAGGCTCATAAAGGTGTAAGATGCCCACACCAAGCCAATTGGGAGATTAAAGCCCACTGGTGTATTCTGGGAGTTACACCCAAGCTCCTTCCAGTTTTTTAGGCTTGGTACCTCTCCTGGCTGAGGCTCATAAAGGTGTACGATGTCCACATCAAGCCAATTGGCAGATGAAAGCCCACTGGTGTATTCTGGGAGTTACACCCAAGCTCCTTCCTGTTTTCTAGGCTTGGTACCTCTCCTGACAGAGGCTCATAAAGGTGTAAGATGCCCACACCAAGCCAAATGGGGATTAACATCGTTTTTCCAATGTAGTTAAAGATAACAGGTTTTTAGTGGATTTAGTCTGAGAGCGTGTAAAGTTTTTAACTTGTAAATAACAAAATATTTCCGAAGAAGGACGACCATGCTTAGTTTGCAGGTCAGGGAAGGGTAATATGCTTTGTTCAGCGTATAGAGAATAAAAACGGATAATGTTTTTTTCTTTCCATTTGTGGAATGTCAAGGGGGGGAGTCAAAATCTGGAGGAAGTGTGTCTGTAAAAAAAAATAAGTCAAGGCATCTGAACTCGCTGTATTTTTCTTGAAGACGTTTCACTGGTCATCCGACCAGCTTTCTCAATTCAGAATGACTTGTACAAAAGATTCTCTGGGAATAAATATGGCGAATGGATGACCAGTGAAACATCTTCAAGAAAAATTCAACAAGTCCAGTTGACTTTTTTTTTTTTTTTTTACAGATATACCATGTGACCTGGATGAATAACCCTTCACAGGCATATGGAGGAAGTGTGCTTTTTACTACCGCGCTTTGCATTCTTTAGTACCGCGCTTTGCATTCTTTAGTACTGCGCTTTGCATTCTTTAGTACCGCGCTTTGCATTCTTTAGTACTGCGCTTTGCATTCTTTAGTACCGCGCTTTGCATTCTTTAGTACCGCGCTTTGCATTCTTTACTACCTGGTTGCTGTGTTCTTTACTACTGAGCTCTGCGTTCTTTACTCTTTGCATGATCTTACCTATGAAAATCCTTTCTGAGTGTCATCTACACCCTGTGTATAGTTCCATGTATCAGCAGGGCCGAAGCTAGGAGGGGCGTCTTCCGTGCATGAAGATAGCGGCACCTTATGAGGGTATTTCAAGCCTTCCTTCTGCTCTACAGCATTCAGGAAGCCCCAGCTGAGCCACAGGGGAAAGAGGAGGGGCTTGAATGAAGCAATTTTAAGCCCCATCTCCGTGGTAGATCATTATCTTTAGACCCACTTCAGTGCGCTCTACTTTTGGTGCGGCGGCGCCCCTCCAGGTCCACTATGGAGCCAAGGCCTAAAATGACTTCATTCAAGTCTCTCCTCCATGACAGATTAGAAGGGGCACTGCTGGGAAAATAGAAGTGAGCCCAGAAGCGGCTCTTTAATTAACAAAGCAGCACTGGAGAATGTCAGGGACCATGGCACCTCCAGGTGGTGCTGGAGCCAGGTCCTGCAGTTCCTGCGCTCACCTGCAGGTGTTTCCAGCTAGCCAGGAACTGTCAGGTGATAGACTACCATTGGGTGGTGCTGGAACCTGCAACTCCGGTGCTCACCTGTGGGTGTCCCCCAGCTGTCACTGATTATACACCACCTGGTGCACCCTGGGAGGGTACTTAATCCCTCCCTGCAGTAAGGACTGTGGCTAGGTATTGTTTCCCGTGAATTCCTGAGTCCCCAGTCCTGTTACCTGCGTATGTCCCTGAGTCCTGTTACCCGCTTATGTCCCTGAGTCCTGTTACCCGCTTATGTCCCTGAGTCCTGTTACCTGCGTATGTCCCTGAGTCCTGTTACCTGCTTATGTCCCTGAGTCCTATTGCCCTGCTCCCCAGGTGTTCCTGCCCTGTTATACCCTGTGAGGGTATTCTGCGGGTTGCTCCTAGTTTTGGTCACTTTATGTTATCTATTTGCATGTGCTTGGTTTGTGTTCTGTTTTGCTCCTTATAATAAACTGTATATAAGTTCAATTGGCCTGGTGTGGTCACGCATTTGGTCCTCCCGTGGGGGTACCTGCATGCGGTGTGAGGACACCCGTTCACTGTTACCCTGACAGAGAATGAGGCAATTTGAAGCCTCACTTCTGCGATGGATCAGGAGGGGCGCCGCCGTGAGAAAAGAAGAAGAGAGCCCAGAATGTGTGGGGTGGAGGCAGGGGAGACATGAATGGAGAACTTCTCCCAGGAAGGGGGGGCGGGGGGGGCAACTCTGAGCCTTTGTCCCGGGTGACAGAATGTCTAGCTTTGCCACTGACATAGGGAACCTATTAATATCAAGTAACGCCCGGAGGTGTTTGTAATTTCTTTATGACATGTAAATTGTATTGAATTATTGAAACCTATTAACACACCACGGTGTCTGGAAGAGTTGTTTGCCATAAAAATCTGAGAATATTGGGGTGGAAATATTTTGGGCGGGAAAAGCGTGTTTCCTGGAGACATAATATGTCAATCTGCATGGGACGGGATTGACGAAAGTCGAAGCTTCTCTTGCGGGGGAGAGGTAAATCCTTTGACATTGAGGGTTAGAAATGTTAAATCAGAAGACATTATTGGGGGGAAAAGAAAGGAATTCGGTTTAGTGATTGGCCTAACAATGGACCATATATGTGTGCCAAAATGGCGGAGAGAGGCGGGAAAAGTGGGTAAAGAAAAAAAGAAGAGGGAACATTTACACGAGAGATAGGACTGGCAACAATACAAATGATACTTCTTCCTCCTGTGGCGAGAGCAAAGGAGCAATCCCACAATAGTGGAGCAAAAATGTCGAGCCAGAAATGGGGCCCCCAGCAAGGTGGTGACTCAACAGGGGGACACAGTGACAGCCCCTCGATCATCCCCGGGGACAATGAGCTAAAGATAGGCGAATGAACCAACCAACAGCAAAAATCAATATAAAGCTAAAAAAAACAGTGTGACTATAAATCCCAACGGAGGCATTTGAAATTGGGACAGAAAATGTAGTAAGGGATATGATCATAGTGGGCCGGTTAAAGTGACATTAAACCCTCAGATTATTTAACATTAACCAATACTGTAATGTGCGCCTTACTGTAATCCATGGTTGTTTCCCTTCTCTTTGCTGCTCTTCCTTTTAAATCCGTATCTCTTCTCATGCTGGCCAGAACTTCTGTTTTGCAGCAGACTGCCTTGTCTCTGGAATGGATACACGGTGTCTGTGTATAGGTTTGTATAGGCTTGTAATCTGAGCCAGCACTACAGGAAGAGGCACTCAGCTGCAAAGGGAAGTTCTCCCCAAGATGAGAAGACATGAGGATTTAAAAAGGAAGAGCAGCAAAGAGAGGGGAAACAGCCATGGATTACAGTAAGGCGCACATTACAGTATTGGTTTATGTTAAAAAATCTGAGGGTTTAATGTCACTTTAACTGA
>NW_017308853.1:60865-68225 GCF_000935625.1 Nanorana parkeri | reverse complement strand
AGTGTATTGTATTAGACGCTGCCTTTTTGTTTGGTTTTGTATTTGCATGAGAACAAATATAAATACAGCTAGGATACAAAGAAAAATATATACCGGTACATTACCTAGTTTGGTTACACTGGTCTACAAGAAGAAATTAAAGTAGCCAAATTTTACCAGAATTGGGTCACTTATAAAGGAAAAATGTTAATTGGCTCCAGTTTCCCAGAGACAGCTTCAGGTCAAAATTGCATCAAAATCATTCAAAATGACGAGGGGGGATGGGTGATTCTGCTCCATACCTTTTCTGCAAAATGTGATATAGCGATGAGAGCGGTGCCGCGCCAATCATTATCAATGTATCTATTTATTGATACCAATAACATTACTTTCCATTCATTTATTGGTTTTTCATGTAACATTTTCCTGCTTTACATCGACGGCCCCCGGATCAGATGCATCCTGCCCATCGTCTTTATCATCATCTGAGTCTAGAGCAGGGGTCTCAAACTCAATTCACTCACGGGGGGGGGGCACTCGAAAAAAACATTTCTCCCATGGGGGCCGCTCGCCAAATTTCATACTTTAAAATAAAATGTAACTATATCCGGTTTGGTAATACGGACCCCAATACACACACACACAATAAGGCCCCATTCATATCTGTAGGTTTAAGTGCGATTAGGGATTCCTGCGTCAGGAACTTGCGTTTTCCTGCAGCAGGAATGCCTAATCTGGCGTTTACAAGTGGCAGCTGTCACCCATTCAAGTTAATCATCAGGTGACAGCTGCTGCATGTAAACGCCTGCACACCGCATGTAATGATATGTGATATTATGGATCTGGAATGTTATGGATTCCAGATCTGTTGGATCTGGAATAGGCCAGTCCTCACCATGGGGTAGAGGACGCAGTGCGGATGGAATGTTTGGATATTCCACGGTCCACTTCTTCTTTTTTGAGATCCCTATTGCAATTGGGGGGAACCAGACACAAATAGCAATCGCTACTATGATTGGCGGGTTCCCTCCACACCGTTGGGGACTGCGAAAGGCACGGACCTTTTTTTTTTTCTTGTTTAGCCAATGACGCAGATAAGTTGCACATGCAATGCATCAATCATGAGGGGGACCGACTCTTGCCCTGACCCCCTATTTTGCATCCAAAATATAGGTGGTTTGCCTTTGTTACCACCGCCGTCATACCGCACCTTTGAGATGCAAATGTCACCTCGCCACGAATGTAGCAGACGTTATCTGCTTTGTTTACACAGTTTCGAGGCACCTCGGCTCCTGAGGAAAAATATCGCGCAACTGTTCCTTGGAAATGTGAGGCCATGACACTTTCGCAAGCCGCCAGATGTAACTGCATGACGCGCAGGTCTGACCAGGACAAATGTACCGCGCAATACAAGAGCAATAAATGACAGTTGGGTGATAATCTTTAGTCTCAAAGTGAAGATACATTTATACACTTCCATGTGGCACCATTTTCATCGTTCTACCTTACTTTGTCGAGAAGTTACGAGGCATCATGATCATCAGACACCAGTGGCGGAGCTACCGCCGGTGCAGTCGGTGCGGCTGCACCAGGGCCTCAGCCTTGGGGGGGGGCAGCACAGTCCCTGTGCATGGATGGTGGGACTTGCCGGCCACCGGATAGCACCGGATCGGTATCCAGCGGCCAGCGGGCCCCCAGTCTCTGTGCCGGGAGTGTTGGATCATCCGTTCATCCGAATCTCCCGTCGCAGAGATGGGGGGCCCGCCGGCCGCCGGCTGCTGATCTCAACATCTGACACTCCAAAATGTAACTATGTAACCTATTATATTCATGCGTTGGGGTACATCGCAGCCCATTCATTTTGGGCTGTCTAACGCAGCATTCTGCAATGTGCCTCAGGGAAATCCATGCATTGCCGTGTGATAAGGTGTGAACTGGCCCCCTAGGTTGCGTCGTTAACCTCTTCTGTTATTTGCGCTTCACAGATGCGCTCCCGCTCTTGGAGAGAAAATATCACCAAGCCGGAGGTCGCAAGGGGACGAGGCATGAGATGTAAGATCATCTGAAATGCATTTTAGTTATTGAATATTATGAGCAAAATCAATTCATTTTTGGAGGAGGAGTCTCAGAGTGGATCACACTATATGCACCAAAATGTTTTGCACCATTTTGGCTCCACGTGAGCACAGTTTCAGTGGTTAGCGGGGTTGCCCATAATGCCGCTAATACTGCCGAGTAACTTTAGCTGTAGCAGTTCATGCAGCTGCTATGGGGCCCAGTGTAAAGATAACACAGATCCAGTATTGTATCACTAACCCTGATTGTGAGCTGGTGGCAGATCTCCTTTGCTTTCCCCCGTCTGTGAGTAGATACATTGCCTTCAGACTCCGGTATTAACCCTGAGTGCCGTACACGGTCTTCCCGAGGCTAAGAATTGAGAAGACGTTTCAGGTTTGTAATTGTGCAAGAAAAAGCTGAACTCCGGGCGCAAACACTTTGCATAAATCTATTCCTCAATAGCGGCAAAGGATATAAATCCACTTTGTGTTATCACCGAATGCCTTGGCACACCGAAATATTAACAGTGACATTATCACTGTGCTGTACATACCCTGTGCAGAGAGCAGAGCAGTGGGAGGGACCCAACAGACTCCACCCACTACAGGAACCTACAGGAGGTGGCGGAGACAAGACCAGTCACCCTGCACAGGGAAGGAGAGCAGCAGTGAACGGTCTTTATTAAACAATGGGGAGGAGACAAGACTAGTCACCCTGCACAAGGAGAGGGGGCAGCAGTGAGCGGTCTTTATTACAGGAGGGGGGCGGAGACAAGACCAGTCACCCTGCAGAAGGAAAAAGAGCAGCAGTGACCGGTCTTTATTACAGGAGAGGGCGGAGACAAGACCAGTCACCCCCCACAAGGAGAGAGAGGGGGCAGCAACAACACCTGTAACTCTGCACAAGGAGAGAGTGCCCTAGTGACCAGTCTTTATTACAGAAGGGGGCGGAGACAAGACCATACCTTTGAGATGCAAATGTCACCTCGCCACGAATGTAGCAGACGTTATCTGCTTTGTTTACACAGTTTCGAGGCACCTCGGCTCCTGAGGAAAAATATCGCGCAACTGTTCCTTGGAAATGTGAGGCCATGACACTTTCGCAAGCCGCCAGATGTAACTGCATGACGCGCAGGTCTGACCAGGACAAATGTACCGCGCAATACAAGAGCAATAAATGACAGTTGGGTGATAATCTTTAGTCTCAAAGTGAAGATACATTTATACACTTCCATGTGGCACCATTTTCATCGTTCTACCTTACTTTGTCGAGAAGTTACGAGGCATCATGATCATCAGACACCAGTGGCGGAGCTACCGCCGGTGCAGTCGGTGCGGCTGCACCAGGGCCTCAGCCTTGGGGGGGGGCAGCACAGTCCCTGTGCATGGATGGTGGGACTTGCCGGCCACCGGATAGCACCGGATCGGTATCCAGCGGCCAGCGGGCCCCCAGTCTCTGTGCCGGGAGTGTTGGATCATCCGTTCATCCGAATCTCCCGTCGCAGAGATGGGGGGCCCGCCGGCCGCCGGCTGCTGATCTCAACATCTGACACTCCAAAATGTAACTATGTAACCTATTATATTCATGCGTTGGGGTACATCGCAGCCCATTCATTTTGGGCTGTCTAACGCAGCATTCTGCAATGTGCCTCAGGGAAATCCATGCATTGCCGTGTGATAAGGTGTGAACTGGCCCCCTAGGTTGCGTCGTTAACCTCTTCTGTTATTTGCGCTTCACAGATGCGCTCCCGCTCTTGGAGAGAAAATATCACCAAGCCGGAGGTCGCAAGGGGACGAGGCATGAGATGTAAGATCATCTGAAATGCATTTTAGTTATTGAATATTATGAGCAAAATCAATTCATTTTTGGAGGAGGAGTCTCAGAGTGGATCACACTATATGCACCAAAATGTTTTGCACCATTTTGGCTCCACGTGAGCACAGTTTCAGTGGTTAGCGGGGTTGCCCATAATGCCGCTAATACTGCCGAGTAACTTTAGCTGTAGCAGTTCATGCAGCTGCTATGGGGCCCAGTGTAAAGATAACACAGATCCAGTATTGTATCACTAACCCTGATTGTGAGCTGGTGGCAGATCTCCTTTGCTTTCCCCCGTCTGTGAGTAGATACATTGCCTTCAGACTCCGGTATTAACCCTGAGTGCCGTACACGGTCTTCCCGAGGCTAAGAATTGAGAAGACGTTTCAGGTTTGTAATTGTGCAAGAAAAAGCTGAACTCCGGGCGCAAACACTTTGCATAAATCTATTCCTCAATAGCGGCAAAGGATATAAATCCACTTTGTGTTATCACCGAATGCCTTGGCACACCGAAATATTAACAGTGACATTATCACTGTGCTGTACATACCCTGTGCAGAGAGCAGAGCAGTGGGAGGGACCCAACAGACTCCACCCACTACAGGAACCTACAGGAGGTGGCGGAGACAAGACCAGTCACCCTGCACAGGGAAGGAGAGCAGCAGTGAACGGTCTTTATTAAACAATGGGGAGGAGACAAGACTAGTCACCCTGCACAAGGAGAGGGGGCAGCAGTGAGCGGTCTTTATTACAGGAGGGGGGCGGAGACAAGACCAGTCACCCTGCAGAAGGAAAAAGAGCAGCAGTGACCGGTCTTTATTACAGGAGAGGGCGGAGACAAGACCAGTCACCCCCCACAAGGAGAGAGAGGGGGCAGCAACAACACCTGTAACTCTGCACAAGGAGAGAGTGCCCTAGTGACCAGTCTTTATTACAGAAGGGGGCGGAGACAAGACCAGTCACCCTGCACAAGGAGAGAGAGGGGGCAGCAACAACACCTGTAACTCTGCACAAGGAGAGAGTGCCCTAGTGACCAGTCTTTATTACAGGAGGGGGCGGAGACAAGACCAGTCACCCTGCACAGGGAAGGAGAGCAGCAGTGAACGGTCTTTATTAAACAATGGGGAGGAGACAAGACTAGTCACCCCCCCACACAAGGAAAGAGCAGCAGTGACGCGTCTTTATTACAGGAGGGGGCAGAGACAAGACCAATCACCCTGCACGAGGAGAGAAAGCGGCAGTGAGCGGTCTTTATTACAGGAAGCTCCAGGTCTCACACTGGATGACTGCACAGATCTGGAAGAAATTCACAAAGCTCATCAACATTCAAATAGAATACACACAGACATGACTCTTATATGAGGACAATATATGGTGATCCGGGAGTTCAGCTTTAAGCCTACGGGGCCCCGTAAATTGAAGTTACACCCCTGTGTCAATGCATTCTACACCTTTGCAAGGTTGTCATTGCTTAGCTGCCAACATTATAAAATGTTGACTTGGTATATTCCAAATAAAAGCCCCCGATCCGGCTGCGGGTGTCCTGTATAGAAGTACGTTGTATCTTTGCCCTCCGTCCAGTGATAGGCAGTTCTTAGCGTATTCAGGTTTCAGCTCAGAACATAAGCGTCCTTCAACACCCCCTTACCCCTAATATCTCTCTCTGGGGAGGTTTCCCTTCACTTCCTGTCCCAGTGACAGAAAATATGAGGCTCAAATCTCCACAAACTGAGCAGGATATCATGAGATACATTGTGACTTTTTTTATGGCTGTTTGTTCTCAGTGACCCCTTGCTCTCCTTTGTTGTCCCGGTGTCACTGTACAGAACACGTTCCCACTGGAGTCCATGACTGCAACTAAAAAAATAACCCCTGGAAATAAGAGTTCTGTTGGGCCACGGGCTTTGAAGTGATCCCATACTTCACCTGTACTTGACAAAGTAACGCGTTCACTTTACTGTAGAGACCCCTAAAGGTGCCCATACACTTCTCGATTCTCGTACGAGAATCGGGTGAAATCCCGCGATCGTATGAGAATCGAGCAGTGTGAACGAAGATGTGCGACCGTTTCTACTGTACGGTCGCACGTCTTTTGTCGAGCCAACTTGTAAAAAACAAATATTATAGTGAACAATACTACTGTGAGTAAAGAAAAACATATATAAATATTCTTCAAATATTTTCAAAATTAAATCTTCTAGTCAACCGTTTGTGTGAATCACAAGGTGATAATCTAAAAAAACTCCAAATGACTAATAAAGTAGCAAACGTCCTGTGTCAGTGTGTAAAACACATAATGGAAACAAAGTGTTCATAAATTCATTAAATGCAGGCAGCTCTCCCTCAAAAAAAAAAAAGTGTTGTCTTAGGGCCTGTTCACATGAGACCAGGTCCTGATCAGTTCCTGATCAGGTGTTGATCAGCAGACGTGGAGCTGCTGATGCAGTGCGTTTTTGACGCGTTTTTTATGCGTTTTCGGTCCGGATGCTGACAGTTAATTTTTTGTCAACGTTGATGACATCATAATAAGTGGAGCAAGAATACAATTTTTTTCTTTTTTTGCCCCCTTAGCTGCATTGCGTTGCGTTTCCGTTCCGTTTTCGTTGCGTTTCATGCGAGTTTCCGGACCGGACAAAATGTGACATGCAGTATTTTTTCTGTCGTAAGCTGAACGGACTGCGCACGTGAGAACTGGAGCCCATAAAACACATAGGGATACATTGGGATGCATTTTGAGTGCAGCAGCGTACGGAGCCGGTCAGCACACAAAACGGATGTCGTGTGAACAGGCCCTTAGTCTTTCTTTGTGCGTCACTCCGCCCACTCTTGTCATTTCTTGTGTATTTTTTGCTGAAGCACTCTGATAAATAAGCCTCTCACCTCCGTGTTCAGACCCCCGGGGTCTCAAAGCGCTTCTTATGGGGTAAAACTCCTTCCTCACACTGTTTGTCGCTGTGATCTTCCTTCCTTCAGATGAGACCAATCCTGATCTTAACGGTTTTCTCCTCTACCGACAGCCCAAAAAAGATCTCTCAAAGACAGAAGTGGAAATCATAGCGCACCCCGTAGTCATGAAATTATTTTATTTAAAAAAAAAATTACACTCACGTAAAAATGAATAAAATCAGAATCTCATTCCTGGATGTTAGATCTGTCCTCCTCTTTCCCTCCAGTCATTCTGACATCACTGACTAGGTCCAGGCCCGGATTTCCCACAAGGCCACCGAGGCCCGGCCTCGGGGCGGCTGGGCACAGAGGGGCGGCAGCGGTGTGGAGTCCCCCGACGCCCGGAACACAAAGTTCCGGGCGGGTAAGTTGCCTTGTGGGGAATCCGCTTGTACGTTTACAAGTGATCGCGGCGATATCGCCGCAATCACTTGTAAAATCTGTGCAGCCTGTTCGTCCTCCCCCCCTCACTTACCTCTCTCCTCTGGTTCCGGCCGCCGAGTCTCTCCTCACTTGCCGTCGATGTGGGGAGCAGAGCGGCAGGGTTAAAAGTAACCCTGCC
>NW_017308853.1:18128-60221 GCF_000935625.1 Nanorana parkeri | reverse complement strand
CCAATTTTTATTTTTTTATTTTAATAAAAAAAATTTATTTTGCAAAAGAGAAGTACAAAAGGTACAAAAATGCACGTAGTACCCCATGTGTCTAGATGAATCATACACAGGATACAATCGCATATCATGCGCATTGGTTTAAATGTCTTTAGGTTACTTGTTAAAGTATTTAAAGGAGAACTATGAGGGGGGGGGGGGGGGCGGGGGGGGCTTTTCACTCCTCCTCATAGTTCTAGCCGCCCTGTGACAATGAGACTGTCACAGGTCGGCTCAGTAGATCGGGAGGTGAGGGAACACATACTGGGTTCGCTCGCCTCTCGATCCTGTCACGGCTCTCTGCCGTGACAGGGGGAGGGGCTGGATTCCCCCCTCCCACCTCCGATCCTCCAGCGCTGACTGGCAGAACGGACGGGGAGGGGGCGGGGACAGCCTCTAGATAGGCAGAGCCAGCTGTCACTCACGCAGCTGTCCGGATCCCGTTATCTAAGTCGTGATCCGCTCCGGCTGCGGCGTCTCAGTATACTGCGAGCAGCAGCTCCCTATATACTGAGCCTAGGGTGACGTGAGGATGCTGGTTTGTGTCCTCCCGTTACCCTAAGGAGAACTATGGGGAAAAACACTGACCCCGTAGTTCTCCTTTAAACATTTCAAGCATTAAACAAATGTAGACACTTGGAATAAAATGAAAATGATACAAAACGGAAAAATAAAATAATTAAATTAAAACAGCACTCTACAGACAATTGCAAAAAGAAACAAAAGAATACAAAATAAAACAAATACATACTCCATAGTGTGGTCACGTGGAGGAACAGGTTTGCAAGACATGAGGATGATGTGCACAGAAAGGATGGTCGACATGCAGCCAATATAAGTGAGCAGCTGTAAGAAGTAACGCCCAGATTAATCGAGCGCTGAAGTCCCTGCAGATCATATACAGTCTTTGCATAGTCCTGCCGTGGTGATGGCATTTTTAACAATACCCAATAGTGACGCTTCACCTTATTACTGCCAGACCCGATGCAACCCGGTGCCCCTCTAACAGTTCCCTTCTCTTTGGTGTTTACGTAACTGAGAATAATCGGCACGGTGACATTGTATAGCAGGCACTAACTGACTCCATCTGCTTGTTTTTTTTGTACAGCTTTCTTTGGCGCTGCAGTTATAGGTAGGTACAGAACATCAAACTCCCACCAACTATAGCTCCACCGGAGACCACGAAAACCTCAGACCTCATCAGATCCAACACCGCTTAGATACAACCTTCCTGGGAACATCAATCATGTGTTCGCTCACCTCCCGATCTACTGAGCCGACCTGTGACAGTCTCATTGTCACAGGTCGGCTAGAACTATGAGGTGAGGGAAAAGCACCCACCTCATAGTTCTCCTTTAATTAAAAAGTCTTCTAAAACAAAATCAGTGAGCAGGACTTATCTTGGATAAAGATTATAATGTGGGGGTGTGTAACAGAAGCCGGGCTTGATGAAGGTCATGACGGAAAGATGAAGGAGGCACTTTTAGGAGGAGCGCCACTGGGTGTGTGGATAGAGAACTTCTCCGTTGGGGGGGTACCTCTGAGCCTTTGCCCCGAGTGACAGATTGTCTAGCTTCCCCACTGGCCAGACCAAAACAAAAACCTTCCCATAAGATTATATATTGTATATATTTGGGAAAACCTCCCTACATGGAAGACAGCCAAAAGCCCCAAGGCTGCTGTTGGGTTGCCGCCATCTGGGATGCCATGTCAGCAGCCCCAGCAGACTCAAACCTGTCACTCAAGTGCCACTATATGGCAGTAGTGGTCACCTTAGGGGGTGGGGTTACCAAGATTGAAACTACTCAAATAATTACATTTTAATTATAGAAAAAAAAAAGTCTTCTAAAACAAAATCAGTGAGCAGGACTTATCTTGGATAAAGATTATAATGTGGGGGTGGGGGTGTAACAGAAGCCGGGCTTGATGAAGGTGATGGAACGATGAAGGTCAAACCTTTAGACCTTCATCGGTTAGAGATACAAAAGATAAAACGGGAGGGGGGAGTATGAATGATGATGTTTTATGGTGTGGAGGCGGATCACCCAACATGTAATAATTGTACAATTGTCTTCTATGTTTCAATCTTTACAGTGACAGTGAACCCAACGTGGTATTATCCTGACGTCCAACCATACCTAGACGGTAAAGATGTTTGAATCCATGACCGATGGATCGAAATCATGACTTCTGTATCATATCATGACTTCATACATGATATGAAAGTAGATGTACCAAAAATATATAGCGGAGCATACGTTTTCCTCCCCTCCGTGTTCCCTCCCCCAACTTCCCCATCACAATCAACAACACTACGATCCACCCCAAGCCGTGGTACTCGGTGTAATCCTTGACTCTGAGCTCTCCTTTCAGCCCCACATCCAATCGCAATCCAAATCTTGCCGACTCAACCTCCGTAACATTTCCAAAATACGCCCCTTCCTCACCAATGACACCGCAAAGCTTCTAATTCATTCCCTCGTACTCTCTCACCTGGACTACTGTAACTCCCTCCTTATTGGCCTACCACTAAGCAGGCTCCTCCCCCCTTCAGTCTATCATGAATGCTGCTGCCAGACTCATCCACCTTACCAGCCGTTCAGTGTCTGCCGCCCCTCTCTGCCAATCCCTCCACTGGCTTCCATCCCCCGCCCCCCCTCTGCCAATCCCTGTCCCCCCTCTGCCAATCCCTCCACTGGCTTTCATCCCATACCCCCCTCTGCCAATCCCTCCACTGGCTTTCATCCCATACCCCCCTCTGCCAATCCCTTCCCTGGCTCCAAATTGCCCAACGAATATAATCCAAAATACTAACAATAACATACAAAGCCATCCACAACTCCGCCCCAAGCTACATCACCGGCCTCATATCAAAATATCACCCAAACCGTCCTCTCTCCGCTCCTCTCAAGACCTCCTGCTCTCTACATACCTCTTCCCAGGACTTCTCCAGAGTGTACCCAATCCTCTGGAACTCCTTACCCCATTCTGTCCGCCTATCTCCTACGCTGCCTACCTTTAGGCGATCCTTAAAAACCCATCTCTTCAGGGAAGCCGATCTCATCTCACCATAACTGCCCTTTTACTTCCTCCAATAACTCAATCCAAACAATTATTACCTTTTGTATCGCTTGCCCCTCCTACTAGATTGTAAGCTCTCACCAGCATGGGCCCTCCCAACCCTATTGTTCTGAAATTGTATTGAAAATTGTATTGTAACTGTCTCCACTATTTTGTAAAGCGCTGAGCAAACTGTTGGCGCTATATAAATCCTGTATAATAATAATAATAATGTCATGTGGTTTTATTTTTCTAGGCCTCCCCTCAGAGCCATAGCTAGCTCATTTTGCACCCGAGGCAAGAACAGAAAATTGTGCCCCCCCACCCCCCAACAGACGTGTGATGTCACCCAATGCCGCACACGTGCGGCATCATGTGACGTCATGCTCCCCGCCTCCAGGCGGGGGAGGCAGCGGGGATCCGAGGAGAAGCTGGAGCCTGTGCCGCTCCTCTACTGGGTGCCGAGCCGTGGCTACCTGGTGCCCCTGTTGCCATGGCGCCCTGTGCTTGTCATGGCAACAGGGGCAAGGGGGTGCAGCCAGGCCCCCTCTCAACTGTGCCTGAGGCGAGTGCCTCACTCGCCCCATGATAGCTACAGCCCTGCCTCCCCTGGGTCTATTCACAAAGCTGCAGAAGGATCCAGCCATAGCTTCGGCTTGCTTCGGTTGCGGGAGCCCTTCAACTCAGTCGAACCGAAGGGCTGCTGTACGGGCCATTCACTATATCCCGTACAGCACCCGAAGGCAGCCGAGCCGAAGGCATATGCTTTGGTTGGACTGAGCCGAAGTGACAGCCGAAGCGGGGCTAAGTCCGGCCGTACGCCTCGCAAATGACAGCCGGGTGGAGATCACGGCTGGCTCCGCCCAGTTGTAAAGACAGATCAGCGTCCCCAAATGATCCCGGGGGGACGCTGATCTGTCATTAAACAATAACAACTGGGCGCAGCCGGCGGTGACGTCATGGCCGGCTCCGCCCAGTTATTATTCATTGGCCCGGGACCTGCTAGAAGACTTTTTTTACCGAGCAGAATACCCGGGTCGAATGCTATATTTTGTTACATTGTTATCATTTCTATAAAACGTTCCATGAAATTCTGAGCGATTAATTAATTTTCCTGTTTGTCTAATTTCCCTCTTTCTGTATTGCCAGGTTCTGATTTGCCGTGGATTTTGAACCAGTTGTCAAATAGATCCTGTCTGGTGAGTAACATTCTTTTCACTTTATATTTAACCACCTCCAGGCCGCAATGCGTCTATAGACGGCGGCCCGTTAAAGTGTTTAAAACAAGAACACGGCTGCCATCTTCTTGGTAGCGTTTAGAATGAGATCCTAATAGGTTGGACTTGATGGACTAATGTCTTTATTCAACCTCAAATACTATGTAACTATGTAACTATTTGTCTATTCGACGTGACCCCGACTTTTATATTTCACCAAAAAATTGGGTATTATACTCTGTTTCCGTGCACTACATTTTAATTAGGTTTATTTTTTCCTAAAAATACCCGGTTTGATAAACATTTGCGCAAAAACCGTGCGACGTAAAAAATTGCAACTAGCGTTTTTTTATTCTACAGGGACTCAGCTTTCAGAACATACAGCATTGTTTGGTGGTCTGAAGCTGTTTTCTAGCCAAAAATGTATATTTTATCATGTGTGCGGCTGTGCGTAAATAGTAAGAAAATGCCCCGGACAGCAAGTGGTTAAGGAAGTGATGAGGTTTCTGTCCAATCAGAATGCAGGCAGCAACAACATTTGGCACCATATCTGTGGAAGAGTTCGATCTTCTGTGAGGCTCCTATTGAGGCCTGTGCCTTCCTGCCCCGGTGACACCCATTGTCCTAATTTCTTGTGCTGGTGTCACCGGACCGATAAGTGAGGATCAATTTCCCAAATGGGACCACGGACAGCAATACAAAGTTGTTGTTTTTTTTTCAAGAAAACAGGAATCACGAATTCACTTCATTTCTTACAGGTGTCCACTAGTATCAGAGCGATGGCCAACTACGACACAAAACAACGTATAATAGCAGGTGAGAAATTGGTGTATGTTCTGAAAGCTGAGTCCCTGTAGAATACTTACTAATGCTTTGCATAGGGCAGATTACATCTCTCTCTCTGGAGTCTATACCTCTTATAATACAAAGAAGGATGGGGACAGATGAGGTCTTACTAATGCTTTGTATAGGGCCAGATTACGTCTCTCCCTCTGGAGTCCATACCACTTATAATACAAGGAAGGATGGTGACAGATGAGGTCTTACCAATGCTTTGTATAGGGCACATTATGTATCTCTCTGGAGTCTATATCTCTTATAATACAATGAAGAATGGAGACGAATGAGGTCTTGCTAATGCTTTGTATAGGGCACATTATGTGTCTCTCTCTCTCTCTGGAGTCTATACCTCTTATAACACAAAGAAGGATGGTGACATATGAGGTGTTATTAACCTCCCTGGCGGTATTCCCGAGTGTAGCTTGGGGTTGCTTTTCCATACCATAAGCAGTAACTACACTCGGGAATGCCGCATAGCATTTACTTACCTTGTCCCTCGAGCCGCGCTGTGTTCTGCGGCCGATGCCGGCTTCCGGGTTCCGTCCCTTGCGAGCGTACACGTCGCAGGGGGGTGGAACCGGCGGCATACTAAAAAAAACAACAAAGACAAAAACAATTCGAAAAAAAAATAGACCGAAAAATGACATGAACATTTTTTAAAATCATACCGCCAGGGAGGTCAATGCTTTGTATATGGGCAGATTACGTCTCTCTCTAGAGTCTATACCTCTCAAAATACAAGGATGGATGAAGACATATGAGCTCTTATTAATGCTTTGTATAGGGCAGATTATGTCTCTCTCTGGAGTCTATACCTCTTATAATACGAGAAAGGATGGAGACAGATAAGCTCTTATTAATGCTTTGTATAGGGCAGATTAAGTCTATCTGGAGTCTATACCTCTTATGATACAAAGAAGGATGGTGACAGATGAGGTCCTACTAATGCTTTGTTCAGGTCAGAGTATTTCTCTCTCTCTCTGGAGTCTATACCTCTTATAATACAAGAAAGGATGGAGACAGATGAGCTCTTATTAATGCTTTTATAGGGCACATTATGTCTCTCTCTGGAGTCTATACCTCTTATAACACAAGGAAGGATGGTGACAGATGAGGTCTTACTAATGCTTTGTATATGGGCAGATTACGTCTCTCTCTCTCTCTCTGCGGTATATACCACTTATAATACAAGGAAGGATGGAGATAGATGAGCTCTTATTAATGCTTTTATAGGGCACATTATGTCTCTCTCTGGAGTCTATTCCAATTACAATACAAGGAAGAATGGTGACATAGGAGGTCTTACTAGTTCAGGGTGCCTATGCTGACCCGTGTCCCCAACCGAAAATACCTACAATGGGCGTCAGAACTGGACCACAGAGCAATGGAAGAAGGTGGCCTGGTCTGATGAATCACCTTTACTTTTACATCATGTGGGTGTGTGTGTGTCACTTACCTTGGGAAAGATGGCATCAGGATATACTATGGGAAGAAGACAAGCCGGCGGAGGCAGTGTGATGCTTTGGGCAATGTTCTGCTCGGAAACCTCGGATCCTGCCACTCATGTGGATGTCACTTTGACATGTACCACCGACCTAAACATTGTTGCTGGCCAAGTACACCCCTTCATGGAAACAGTATTCCCAGGCAGTGGCCTCTTTCAGCAGGATAATGCGCCCTGCCACACTGCAAAAATGGTTGAAGAATGGTTTGAGGAACACAACGAGTTTGAGGTGATGACTTGGCCTCCAGATTCTCCAGATCTCAATCCAAATGAGCATCTGTGGGATGTGCTGGAAGAACAAGTCCGATCCATGGAGGCCGATCACCTCACAACTTACAGGACTTAAATTATCTGCTACTGACGGCTCGGTGCCAGATACCACAGCACACCTTCAGAGATCTAGTGGAGTCCATGCCTGGAGGGGTCAGGGACAGGGGGACCTTCTCTATGCTAGGCGGGTGGTGAGAATGTTTAGGCTGGTTGGTGTATAATGTCATTGAAATGATTGGTCTGGTGACAGGATCTTGTTAACTGTTGATATGTTGGTGTATACAGTATAATAAATTAGGATAAAATGTATCTATTTACAGGAACATGAAATGTGTTTTTTTGCCTTTTCATATGTGTCATAAACGTACCTGTTTTATTTCCTTGCAGCTTTTTATCAGCTAGGTATGTACGCTTCTTTGTATTTCTCTTTTCTCTTTCAGGGGGTCACTTCACCTACCGATTGTATTATAACAGTGGACGGGCCCTTATTGTCCTAATATGTCTTAGATACTCCAAAGTGAGAGCTCCCTTCCATAATTCCAGGCTTGTTCCTACCACATAGGAGTTCCCACACAGGGATGGTGGGAGCCCCTCATAATGGGCACAGCGGGTGTACAGACCCGGGAACTCAGCACAGGGATGGTGGGAACCCCTCATAATGGGCACAGCGGGTGTACAGACCCGGGAACTCAGCACAGGGATGGTGGGAGCTCCTCATAATCGGCACAGCGGGTGTACAGACCCGGGAACTCAGCACAGGGATGGTGGGAGCCCCTCATAATGGGCACAGCGGGTGTACAGACCCGGGAACTCAGGCATGGTACGAAGCCTGTTGTCTTGATGTTGTCTGATATGTATGTGGTCGTGGTCCTAAAATCAGAACAAATTCTCATTCAATCAGTTTTTAAAAAATCTTTGGTCTGTGTGTACGCACATCCTTGGTGTTTAGGGGAACAAATATAATCATCGTCACTGCATCTATTTTAGAACAATTGATACAAAAACTGACGTCCATATTTTGTATGTTTCTTTACAGTTCAACTTGGACTCAATCCATATCTGCGTAAGTACCAAGCAGGAAACTCTGCCAATGACACGGTGCCATGCTAATACATCTTTGGAAGTGCTAACCAGATTACATGGTCTCCGCCTCCTGCACCAATCACATACCAAAAATGTAACTGTTCCAGTTGAGTTAAAACTCTTAGCAAAGTGAGCCTGAGTGGCCCAGGAGCAGTTTGTATGGACTGGCCGGGCACTGCATGGGCTGGTCCTGTATAAGACCCCACCCACGCAGTGTGAACAGATGGTGTGAGTGATAGTGGCCGCAGAGAAGGAGGAGTTCTACAGTATAAGTCTCCTCCCACTCAAGCAGCAAGCACTGAGGCTCCTCCTAGCCACCCTCTCCTACCAGTGACACTCTTTGAAGTCTGCTCTCCTTCACTGTCACTCTACTTGAGGTACGTTCTCTTCTCCCCATTTACCCAAAAGTGACTATCATCAGGGAGTCCCTATTTTTTTATAGGGACTCCCTGATAGAGGTCTGGACTTAGCTGCATGCTAACCCCAGGTCACGACCCCTAGGTTTAGCCTGCTCTTGAGAGGATAAAGGAGCTGGACAGAGACCGAGGAACGTACCAGGTGGCAGGCGCAGTTGTGGTCAGTATGCTAGCAAAGGTTGGGTTCAGGCAAAAGGCAGAAATGTTGTATCTGGATCAGTATACAGGGAAAAGGGTCAGTCCAGGCAACAGACAGAGACATGGTCGGTATGCAGGCAAAGGGTCAGTCTAGGCAACAGACAGATACATGGTCGGTATGCAGGCAAAGGGTAGGTCCAGGCAACAGGCAGAGACATGGTTGATAAACAGGCAAAGGGTCAGTCCAGGCAACAGGCAGATACATGGTCGGTATGCAGGCAAAGGGTCGGTCCAGGCAGAAGGCAGAGACGTGGTTGATAAACAGGCAAAGGGTCAGTCCAGGCAACAGGCAGAGACATGGTTGTTAAACAGGCAAAGGGTCAGTCCAGGCAACAGGCAGAGACATGGTTGGTATGCGGGCAAAGGGTCAGTCCAGGCAGAAGGCAGAGACATGGTTGGTATACAGGCAAAGGGTCAGTCCAGGCAACAGGCAGAGACATGGTTGGTAAACAGGCAAAGGGTCAGTCCAGGCAACAGGCAGAGACATGGTTGGTAAACAGGCAAAGAGTCAGTCCAGGCAACAGGCAGAGACATGGTTGGTATGCGGGCAAAGGGTCAGTCCAGGCAGAGACATGGTCGTTATACAGGAAAAGGGTCAGTCCAGGCAGAAGGCAGATAACTGGTCGGTACTCAGGCAAAGGGTCACTCCAGGCAACAGGCAGGGACCTAAGGTTTAAAGAAATGAATCAGAATGAAACTGTTGTCTGTTTTTCCATTGTGGAGATTTCCCTCACATCGTGTTCCAGAGACACATCAAGAATGGAGAGGAGGCCACACCTCTGAAGGTTGTCAAGGGATGACATACCTTATCTACTCAGGCTGTGCCTTGCAAAGCAAATAAACTGTAAAGCTGGATAGACTTTCTTATGAAAAAGACTCGACAAATGTTGTAACCGTGTCCAAATTCTAACCCTGTATGCCCTCCTTAGGGCAGGGTTCACCCTGGTGCAATGGGATAATGCACCACAGCCAATTCATTCTGAATGGGCGGCCATTGCACCTAATTGCGACCTTAACCGCACCGGATCCTTATTCGGTAACACAACACACAGGAATGTACTGCCGTGTGTGGCAGCATATTGCGGCGCATTCGGGGGGGAGAATTGCTGATTAAAAATGGCGCGTTCATGTCTTCTTCCAAAACTATGTGACCTGCGGCTTTCTTATCAGGTTTCTCAGCTACTGTGCTGGCAATGCAGCAGGACCTCGGATGCTCTAGAGCAGTTGTTCTCAACCCGTCTAGTGCCGGGACCCCTTGGTATCGGAGGCGGGCCCGGCGACGGAGGACGGAGCGGGCCCGGCGACGGAGGAGGGAAGACGAAGGAAGAAGAGGCGGACAGGTAAGGAGTGTGTCCAGCCCACCTGAGGGTGACCCTGCAGAGCCTACCATAGAGAGTCTCTGGTGGGCTCTGCAGGGTCACCCCTCTATTTACACCAAGGGGTGTAACTAGAAATCACAGGGCCCCATACAAAATTTTGCTGGTAAGAAGTCAATGAAACAGAGCAAAATGTAACACAGTCCTCTCTTGTAATTCTGAAGTGTTTCCATTAAAAGAAAGGACACATTAGTTCTGCTTTACGTTTTACACAAAACTAACATCCACATGTTGTTTCTTCACAGCTTCAACGTTCGGACCGACCACTCCTTGTAAGTACATGACCGCCGACCACACTGCGCCTATAAACCACAGCACTGGTGACCGCGTCACATGTCCCCTGGTGACATCAGACACAGTGCTACTCACCTCATTATCTATTCTTAAAGGGAAAGCGCCACCTGCTGGCTAAAAAATGAAAAGACATACTAGAAAAAGACGCGCAGGACCTTTCATGTAACAAGGACGAGGTGTAAACATCAGTAGTCAAAAGGTTTCCAATCTTTAAATTATAATTATTATTATTATTACATAGTATTTATATAGCGCCAACAGTTTGCGCAGCGCTTTACAATATAAGGAAGACATTACAGTTACAATACAATTCAAGACAAGATGGTAAGGAGGGCCCTGCCCCTGAGGGCTTACAATCTAAAAGAGGAGGGGCCAGTGATACATGAGGAGGTAGCTGTGGGAATGAATTATGTGAGAATGTGATGGTTGAGCGGTTAGGTTGAGGTGGGATCGGCTTCCCTGAAGAGATGAGTCTTTAGGGAACGCCTAAAGGCAGTCAAGGTGGGAGATAGACGGACAGGTTGGGGTTAGGAGTTCCAGAGGATGGGAGAGACTCTAGAATGGGAGGAGTTGACGAGGGAGCTGGAAATCAGGAGGTCAATGGATGAGCGGAGGAGACGTTTAGGGTGATACTTTGAGACAAGGTCTGAGATATAGTCGGGGGCGGAGTTGTGGATGGCTTTATAGGTGACTGTTAATATTTTGAATTTTATCTTCTGGGCGAGTGGAAGCCAGTGGAGGGATTGGCAGAGGGGGGGATGCATAGAAAAGAATTAAAAAAAAGACTAATTTATTTTGTAAAAACCTTTTATCCAAATATATCTCATGTCGTATGTGACGGACTCCGGTACTCAGGGTGAGTATGTCCGCCGAGATGTTGCAATCAAGTGATCTTTAGCTCTTCATTCATAACATGAGGACAGAGTGTGTTTACTATATCCACAATCATGAATGGACAGGAAGTGATGTAGATGGTGATGTAGATCACTTCCCATTCATAATTGAGGATTTAGTAACCATACTCTGTCCTCAATTATGTACAAACACTCAGCGATCACTGATCCCTGACTGCTTGTACCCGCTCTCCTTCTTGACACGCTGTCACAGGAGGCTGAGCGAGCGGTGCTGGGGGGAGAGCTCAGCCTCCTGTGACAGCGCTGCAAGCTGTCTCCGCCCACACCGCTCTCCTCTGATCTGTGACAGGGGGCTGAGCGGTGTGGGAGGAGAGAGGTCGGCCGCTCACAGAGCTCTCCTCCCACAGCGCTTGGCCGCCTGTGACTATTTTTCTCCTCCCCGCCGGGACACAGAGCAGTGCCCAGCGGGGAGGAGAGAGAGAACGGATGCACCGCTGTATCAGCCAGAAAATGGCACTTTCGGCATTATGCCAAAAGTACCATTTTCGGCCGACATGTTTCGGCGGCCGATATATCGGTGCACCCCTAATATATATATATCTACATAGTTGTTATGGTTGAATAAAGACACATGTCCATCGGGTTCAACCTTTGGGTTTTGTGTGTGTTTGTTACTAAGATGACCTGTACCCCTGTATATCTTGTGTGCTGAGAAAAGTATCTAGATCAGGGGGGCCCCTCAGGTAGATGGTGATCGTAGCTCTCAGAGCTGATGCTGGTAGATCAGGAAGGGGGGGGAGGGCGGCTCCTTTATTCCATGTTGGTATATTTATCTCGCTGTGCACACATGATTACCTATCAGCCCGAGTCTGCTGAGCCGAGCTCCCCGACACCTTTCTGGTGGATGCTGGGGGTTGTAGTGCTGCTATGTATTACATCGAAGAATATTAGTTTACACCGCAAAATACAGCAAGGTGAGACAGGAGAGAGAGCGGGGAGAGACAGCCAGGAAAGAGAGAGAGAGGAGAGATAGCCAGGAAAGAGAGAGAGAGGAGAGATAGCCAGGAGAGAAAACAAGGAATGACAGCCAAAAGGATGAGCAAGGAGAGACAGCCAGGAGAGAGTGAGGAGATGCGAGGAGAGACAGCCAGGAGAGAGAGGAGAGACAGCCAGGAGAGAGAGGAGAGACAGCCAGGAGAGAGCGAGGAGAGATGACCAGAAGAGAGTGAGGGGAGACAGCAAGGAGAGAGTGAGGAGAGACAGCCAGGAGAGAGTGAGGAGAGACAGCCAGGAGAGAGTGAGGGGAGACATCAAGGAGAGAGTGAGGAGAGACAGCCAGGAGAGAGCGAGTAGAGACAGCCAGGAGAGAGCGAGTAGAGACAGTCAGGAGAGAGAGGAGAGACAGTCAGGAGAAAGAGAGGAGAGACAGCCAGGAGAGAGAGGAGAGACAGCCAGGAGAGCGAGGAGCGACAGCCAGGAGAGTGAGGAGAGACAGCCAGGAGAGAGTGAGGAGAGACAGCCAGGAGAGAGTGAGGAGAGACAGCCAGGAGAGAGTGAGGAGAGACAGCCAGGAGAGAGTGAGGAGAGACAGCCAGGAGAGAGTGAGGAGAGACAGCCAGGAGAGAGTGAGGAGAGACAGCCAGGAGAGAGTGAGGAGAGACAGCCAGGAGAGAGTGAGGAGAGACAGCCAGGAGAGAGTGAGGGGAGACATCAAGGAGAGAGTGAGGAGAGACAGCCCGGAGAGAGCGAGGAGAGACAGCCAGGAGAGCGAGGAGCGACAGCCAGGAGAGAGAGAGCGAGGGAGAGTTTTTTTCGTCGGTAGATCTCATGTAGCTCGTCATTTAAAAAATAGATCTTAACACCAAAAAATTGTGGGCACCCCTGATTTAGATAGTTCTTGAATGATTCCATACTCTCAGCTGATACCACTACCTGTGGAAGGGAGTTCCACAATTTTACCTGTCACAGTAAAGAATCCCCTTCGCTGTTTAAGATGCCCTGTCTTTGAAAACTCACTCTGTGTAGGCCGTTAGGGCTGAGCACCAGGACCTGCCTTGTTATTTTGGTTCTTTAATTCCCCTCTACCATTGGTAGTACCATAGAAAGGGTTAACACTGAGGGATTGGTCGCTGACTGTAGGGTTACATTGGCGCACTCTGCGCTCTCTTTCCCGCCATTCAGCGTTGAGAAAGAATCGTCCCGTCGCTGTTCCAACTTTGAAAGAGAGACGCGTGGAACTCTCCAGTCTAATCCTACCGCCTGTCTGCCATACCTTGCCATGTACCCTGAACCAACTTTCGTTACCACCACGTGGTGACAACATGTCTGTATCTAGACATGACGGGGGCAGTTTTGGGGAAGAGTATTCTTCAACCTCTGAGATCCAACCTCACAAGATCCAAGACCGGAGAAGTCAGTGGACTTCTCCGGTCTTGGATCTTTTTACGCTATATTTATAGGGTGTACCTCATCAGCTCCGTTGGCCAAGGCCGAGTCCCCTGCCGCGTCACCGGGGACTTTACTGCAGCCGCACAAAACGCTGCGGCCAAATTCAACTTACAGATATCGACCACAGAGGTTCTAAGTTCGCATCTGCACCCTCCCCTGCGGAGTCAATCTGTGATCTTCCCGGGGTTTAGAAGCTGGGCCCGCTGGTTACCGGTATCAGATCTGATTCTGATTTCGAGTCATCGCAGTCTGTCCCCGATGAGATTGCTTTTAAGGGACCACATTCTCCTGCCATTACCTCAGACCTACAAGAGATCATTTGGGCCCCTACTAATGCCGTACATACTGCTTTGTGTCTGGAGGATCAGCCTGCTGTCTCCAGCGTTGGGTCTGTCAGAGGTTGGAAAGACCTTTCCACTACACCCGCTGTGATGGCGTCAGTCTCATATCCCAGCGCTGCCATCAGAATGTGACCATTGTACTCTCAGCCTCATACTGTACTGAGATTTTCCAGCTTGCAGGACAACAGTCTAAGTGCCAGCAGACTGAGAGTGATCATTAATGGGGTCAGTTAGTTCTGGAGTTAAACCTTTACAAGCAATAGCCGCCACCATGTGTTTTTAATGGAAACATGCCCAGTATCTGTTGTAACCATTCTGATCTATGAGAAATGTCTGTGACATTCGCTGAGGGGCAGGATGTAGGAGCGCTAAAGTGTTCAATAATTTTTCAGGTGACAATCACTCCAGATTTTCTAATGATATTTCCCGATATCCATGTTTAAAGTCCAACAACCAACATACTATTCCACAGAAAGAAATCACAACTAGATAGACATCAGACATGATATTGATCTATAGAGATGTAATGTGTCCCATCCCCCTCCTGGACCTTGTCATGTAGGCGTGTTTGATGTCTACCTGATGGTTATTCTCTCATACGTCTGTGTAATAACTTTATATGAGTGTGATTTCATCATAACAGGATTTAGGGAATAGGAATAGATTCTGGTTCTGGTATTGCTTAAAACTTCTCTGCTAGAATATTTACAACATGAATTAACCCCTTCGTGACTGACGACGTACAGTGTACATCGCCAGCATTGGGGCTGTTTAAGCAGACTCCCGCCGGGACTCTGTTTAAACTTGTAGAGCCGACTGTCGGCTTTACAACAGAAGCGATTCTGGCGACTTACCTGTCGCCAGATCGCTTCTGTGTCCCGTAGAAGGGGCCGCCCCCCCCCCCCGCCGGCCACCGCCGCCGTGCTTCCCGGGCTCCGTTGCCCCTCCTACGGGTCCGGCTTCCTTGGTGTCCGCAGGGAGCTGGGGAGGAGGTGGACGAACTTCCGTTCATCGATCCCCTCCCCGTTGATTGCATCAACGGGATTGCATCGCTTTGCGTTCCACGCTGGAACGCATCGGCGATTCTACTTCCTGATTGCGGCTGCGGTCCCCCTGTGGAACGCAAGCCGCGATCGTTACACTATCGAGGGCTCTGCTAGAGGTCTTATCACATGATCATTGTATGATGGGGCTTCATAAAGAGTTTCTGGCCGAGGAAGTCAATGAAACAGAGCAAAAGGTAACACAGATTTGCACATGTGTATGCGTGCATTGGTCAGCTCTTGTCATTTCAAAGTGTTTGCGTTAAAATAAAGGAAACATTAGTTCTGGTTTACGTTTTACCAACTGGCCCAAACTAACTTCCACATTTTGTGTCTTTACAGCAACAACAACATTATCAACGACCACTCCATGTAAGTACATGACCACCGACTACACTGCGCATATAGACCATAGCACTGCTGACTTGAGATGCCGCAGCTGAAGCGGATCTCGACAATTATGTCTGGATCCGCCCAGCTGCGTGAGTGACAGCTGGCTCTGCCTATCTAGAGGCAGAGCCAGCTGTACCCGCCCCCTCCCCCGTCCGTTCCGCCAGTCAGCGCTAGCAGATCGGAGCGGGGAGAGGGGAATCCAGCCCCTCCCCCTGTCACAGCAGAGAGCCGTGACAGGATCGAGAGGTGAGCGAACGCCGGTATGTGTTCTCTCACCTCCCGATCTACTGAGCCGACCTGTGACAGTCTCATTGTCACAGGTCGGCTAGACCTATGAGGTGAGTGGAAATCACTCATCTCATAGTTCTTCTTTAAGGGATCGCCTAAAGACAGTCAAGGTGGTAGACAGACGGACAGGTTGGGGTAAAAAGTTCCAGAGGATGGGAGAGACTCTAGAGAAGTCCTGGAGGCGAGTATGGGAGGAGATGACGAGGGAGCTGGAAAGAAGGAGGTCTTGGGAAGAGCAGAGGGGGCGGTTAGGGTGATACTTTGAGACAAGGTTTGAGATATATCCGGGCGCGGAGTTGTGGATGGCTTTGTTAGTGATTGTTAATAGTTTAAATGTTATCCTTTGGGCTATAGGAAGCAAGTGCAGGGATTGGCAGAGGGGGGTGGAGGATGGAAGCAAGTGCAGGGATTGGCAGAGGGGTGTTGCAGACAATGAACGGTTGATTAGGTAGATGAGTCTAGCAGCTGCATTCATGATACAATGAAGGAGGGAGGAGCCTGTGTAGTGGAAGACCAATGAGAAAGGAGTTGCAATAGTTAAGACTGGGGAGAGAACAAGAGACTACATCCATCCCTCCTCTTCCCAGCATGCCTCAGTTCCTTTCTAGTGTCCTAGGACAATACAGATCTTTTCTTCAGCTCAGCTGGGAAATGTCTAAGGATTTTTTGTAGCCTGTTTTTTAAAAAATTTTCTCACATGTTCCTTCAAAGCTTTTTTCTTCAAGTCCGGATTCCTGCTAAATTGCTGGTTGAGCTGGTCTCTATATGGTAGCTAACCGGACCAGCCTTTCCACAGGCCTAGCTTTAGAGTACCGTGCTTGGATCATGCTGGTCTAGATGTTACAGGGTCAGTCAGGAAGTGACCTTCAGGCATTGGGGTGCATGTTTGGCACTTTCCAGACCTCATTCTGGTAAGAGCAGAGCAGTATCCAGGTGGAAAAGCATTAATATTGCCGCAGAGCTTGCCCTGTCTCTGAAGACTCACTGTGTGAGAAGGCCGTTCAGGGAGAGCATTGGTAGCAAACCTGGATAAGGAGAGACAAAATGTATATACAACAGTAAAATAAAAGGGTTCTGACAGAGTCCAAAATTCAATAAGCAAAAGAGGGTTCTGAAGGGCTCTTCTCCAAGCAAGGCTGGCACAGATGATGTTCAGATATTAAAGGCGAACTCTTCTGCCATGTTACAATTTCCTAATGTTGCAAGAATTATTTTCCTTGATGTTACAAAATAAGAGCCTCTCTAGCTGCAGCATCTTTTTGTCAGTGCCGGCCCCTAGGGCAGGGCTGGGGTGGGAGAGTGGGAACAGACTATGATGACTCTGAATCAGAGATGGTAACTGTATACAGTGAGGAAAATCATTATTTTCCTCACTGTATAGTTAATATTAATAGACTCAACTCATTATTGTAACAAGAGGTTCTAACTGTGATCCGCACCTTCCCCCTGCGGAGTCAATCTCTGATCTTCCCTGTTACAGTTACCATCTCTGATTCAGATTTAGAGTCATTACAGTCTGTCTCTGATGAGATTGTTTGTTTTTAAGGGACCACATTCTCCTGCCATTACCTCAGACCTACAAGAGATCATTTGGGCCCCTACTAATGCCGTACATACTGCTTTGTGTCTGGAGGATCAGCCTGCTGTCTCCAGCGTTGGGTCTGTCAGAGGTTGCAAAGACCTTTCCACTACACCCCCTGCGATGGCGTCAGTCTCAAATCCCAGCGCTGCCATCAGAATGCGACCATTGTACTCTCAGCTTCATACTGTACTGAGATTTTCCAGCCCGCAGGACAACATTCTAAGTGCCAGCAGAGTGAGAGTGATCGTTAATGGGGTCAGTTACTTCTGGAGTTAAACCTTTACAAGCAATAGCTGCCACCATGTGTTTAATGGAACCATGCCCAGTATCTGCTGTAACAATTCTGATCTTTCAGAAATTTCTGACACATTCGCTGAGGGGCGGGATGTAGGAGTGCTAAAGTGTTCAATAATTTTTCAGGTTTTCTAATTATACTTCAAGACATCCATGTTTAAAGTCTGACAACCAACATACTATTCAAGAGAAAGAAATCACAACTAGATAGACATCAGACATGATATTGATCCAGTTAGGAGATGTAATGTGTCCCATCCCCCTCCTGGACCTTGTCATGTAGGCATGTTTGATGTCTACCTGATGGTTATTCTCTTATACGTCTCTGTTATAGCTTTATAGGAGTGTGATTTTATCATAACAGGATTTATGGACTAGGAATAGATTCTGGTTCTGGTATTGCCTAAAACTTCTCTGCTAGAATATTTACAACATGAATTACATAGTTACATAGTATTTGAGGTTGAATAAAGACATAAGTCCATCAAGTGCAACCTGTTGTGTGTGTGTATGGCTCCTTATCATTCTTAAGAGTACCTGTACCCCTGTATATTACCTGTACCCCTATATATTACCCGTACCCCTGTATATTACCCTCCCTTTGATGAGTTTGGTCGCCCTCCGCTGGACTTTCTCCAGTTCAAGGACATCCCCTCTGTGTACCGGTGCCCAAAACTGCACCGCATACTCCAGGTGAGGCCGAACCAGTGATGTGTAAAGTGGCCTAATAATAGACTTTGTCCCTGCAATACATTCCCTTCTTGATGCAGGACAAGATTCTACTAGCTTTGCTTACCGCAACCCGGCACTGTAATCTATTATTCAGTTTGTGGTCTACAGTGACCCCCAAATCTTTCTCCTTTTCCGACTTCCCTAGAGGAATACCCATAATTGTATAACCCATTTGCCTATTATTCCTCCCAAAGTGCATAACTTTGCATTTATCGACATTAAACCTCATCTGCCACATAGTTGCCCCCTCCCCTATTTTATCCAGGTCCTCCTGCAATGTTACACTATCTTGGACCGTTTCTATTACCCTCCCAATTTTGGTATCGTCAGCAAACACTGAGATATCGCTGTGTACTCCGTCCCCGATGTCGTTAATAAACAGGTTGAAAAGCATGCGGCCCAGCACAGAACTCTGAGGCCCAGCACAGAACCCTGGGGCCCGGCCCAGAACCCTGGGGCCCGGCCCAGAACCCCGAGGCACACCGCTAATTACACTATCCCAGTCTGAAAGGGCGCCATTTATTGATACTCTCTGTACCCGTTCCTTTAGCCAGTTCTCTATCCATGTACACACCCTTCCATCTAGTTGAAAACCTATCGAGGGCTCTGCTAGAGGTCTTATCACATGATTATTTAATGATGGGGCTTAATAAAGAGTTTCTGGCTGAGGAAGTCAATGAAACAGAGCAAAAGGTAACACAGATTTGCACATGTGTATGCGTGCATTGGTCATCTCTTGCCCCTCCCATGGCTTTCGCATTGATTACTTGTTACGAGAATGGTGGCCTTGGGAGGCGAGCTTTATTTATAGTATAACTGGTACTGTGATTGGGCTAGGGGCGGAGCCATACCCATTGTATGCTGGCATGTAGGTGTCAGGAAAATAATGGAAGCATTAGTTCTGGTTTACGTTTTACCGACAGGCCCAAACTAACTTCCACATTTTGTGTCTTTACAGCTACAACAACATTGTCAACGACCACTCCAAGTAAGTACATGACCACCGACTACACTGCGCATATAGACCACAGCACTGCTGACTACTTCCACCCGGCCCAGATAACTCCTCCTCTTCCCAGCATGCCCCAGTTCCTTTCTAGTGTCCTAGGACAATGCAGATAATGTCTTCAGCTCCGCTGGGAAAAGTCTAACCGTTCTTTCTAGACTTTTTTCTTTGATTTTTCTCAGATGTTCCTTCAAGCTTTTTTCTTCAGCTAACATTCCATACTAAATTGCTGGTTGAGCTGGTCTCTATATGGCAGGTATATGGACCAGCCTTTCCACAGGCTAGCTTTGGAGTGCTGTGGTTGGATCATGCTGGGATTGGACAATGCGGGCCCAGTCATGAAGTGACCTCCAGGCATTGGGGTCCATGTTTGGCACTTTCCCGACCTCGTTCTGGTATCAAGTTAGCTGCAGAGTGGTTTCCAGGTGGAAAACAATTGATATTGCCGCAGAGCTTGCCCTGTCTCTGAAGACTCACTGTGTTGAGCAGGCCATACAGGCTGAGCATTGGTAGCAACCTCGTTATTGGCACCGCTTGGAATTTCAATGTGTTTGCATTAAAAAAAAAAAAAAGCAAAAGTGAGTTTTGCTTTAAGTTTTACCAACTGGTACAGTTCCTGCCAGACGTCTTATAACATGGCCACTTTATGATGGGGCTTTATAAAGAGTTTCTGGCTGAGGAAGTCAATGAAACAGAGCAAAAGGTAACACAGATTTGCACATGTGTATGCGTGCATTGGTCAGCTCTTGTCACTTCAAAGTGTTTGCATTAAAATAATAGAAACATTAGTTCTGGTTTACGTTTTACCGACAGGCCCAAACTAACTTCCACATTTTGTGTCTTTACAGCAACAACAACATTATCAACGACCACTCCATGTAAGTACATGACCACCGACTACACTGCGCATATAGACCTTAGCATTGCTGACTACATCCAGCCGGCCCAGATAACTCCTCCTCTTCCCAGCATGCCTCAGTGCCTTTCTAGGGTCCTAGGACAATGCACATAACGTCTTCAGCTCCGCTGGGAAAAGTCTAACCGTTCTTTCTAGACTTTTTTCTCAGATGTTCCTTCAAGCTTTTTTCTTCAGCTAACATTCTTTTCTAAATTGCTGGTTGAGCTGGTCTCTATATGGCAGCTATCTGGGCCAGCCTTTCAATGGCCTAGCTTTGGAGTGCCGGGGTTGGATCATGCTGGGACTGGACAATGCGGGCCCAGTCATGAAGTGATCTCCAGGCATTGGGGTCCATGTTTGGCACTTTCCCGACCTCGTTCTGGTAACAAGTTAGATGCAGAGCGGTTTCCAGGTGGAGAACCATCAATATTGCCGCAGAGCTTGCCCTGTCTCTGAAGACTCACTGTGTTGAGCAGGCCATACAGGCTGAGCATTGGTAGCAACCTCGTTATTGGCACCGCTTGGAATTTCAATGTGTTTGCATTAAAAGAAAAAAGGAACAGTGAGTTTTGCTTTACGTTTTACCAACTGGCACAAACTAACTTCCACATTTTGTGTCTTTACAGCTACAACAACATTATCAACGACCACTCCTTGTAAGTACATGAACAGCGACTACACTGCGCATATAGACCATATCATTGCTGACTACATCCAGCCGGCCCAGATCCTTTCTAGTGTCCTAGGACAATGCAAATAACGTCTTCAGCTCTGCGGGGAAAAGTCTAACCGTTCTTTCTAGACTTTTTTCTCAGATGTTCCTTCAAGCTTTTTTCTTCAGCTAACATTCTTTTCTAAATTGCTGGTTGAGCTGGTCTCTATATGGCAGCTATCTGGACCAGCCTTTCAATGGCCTAGCTTTGGAGTGCTTCCTCAATCTAGATGGTCTCCTCCATATAGAGACACAGTGCAGGACAAGGCACGCTAAGTCAGTTACGGGGGAAAGATGGGGAGAGTTACTGGTGACTAATCCTTTACCCTAATTTGGGGCCAGCTTCCCGAATTCAATTCCTTTTTTAAGAATATTTGACTTTTATTTTAATGCCCAAGTAGAATTACGAGTGAAAATTACAATGGGGAGGTTGGTGAGTGTTCCTACCATCTGCCCCACACACTGAAAAACCATGTTGAGCTGGCTGGCTGTGCAGTGCAAACATGGGTCCTTAACGCAACCATCCAGCTTAGACCTTCTGCTGACTCTATCATCTTAAATTATTTCTCATTGGGTACCGGTGAAGTTGGGGCTCACCTCTTCTGCCCCTCCCCCATGTAAGGTTGATACCTGTCTGGTTTTATAACGGCTGTGCAGAGTGTTGGGTTTGGGCATTTTTATTCCAGGCGTACGTACCCAGGCAGAAACATGGTATGCGGGCGGCTGCGCGCCGTCCCTGCCAACCTTGCCACTCTAGGTCAAAGCAACGTTGGCCGAACAGAAATCCAGCCGTGAGCCACTGGCTGTCCTTATGGTATTTTGGCTCCAATTACCTGACCAGGAATTATCAAAATGATTTGTTTTGACTTTTGAATTTCTTTTGCAGCTACTACACCAACCAAACCACCAACAACCACGATAAGTACAACAACACCAAAAGCATTAACCTCAACACCAGTGTTATGTTCTACGACTCCGCCTACAACATTAGGTACAACTCAGCTGAGTACATCTCCAGTAGCCTCATCACCCACACCAAGTCCTACCGGTAAGTGAAATGTTACCTTGTAGGCAAGTCTATGGTGGCTATACACTACACTGTGCCACATCAAGGCAATCTACACTTATTCGCAGGGCTTGGTCCTCGCTCCTCTCCCTCTCCCCTGGGAGGACTGTTTTGGTGTACTGCCCGGTTGGGGTCGTCTTGGATACACGCACGTCAACCTGCTAAATGAATTCTCTCCACCTCCTGAAGAAGCGCCTCTGAGCGTAAAACGTCGACACAAATATTGGCTCCCCCATTCTCACCTATCCTTATTCATTTATTGAAGATACACTATTAGCGTAGCGGGAGCTATGCAAAATGCGCAGCCGCCTTCCCCGCTACGCTAATAGTGTATCTTCTCAGAAGCTACACACAGCGCGCCGGTTTAAGTAGTAATCAGCACACGCTGTATGCAGCTTCTGTCGCAACTGCAGGGCGCAGATGCCATCCGCAATTAAATCAGCTCTCGGCGCCCATCGGTTGCGACATGCAATTAAAATTATTAGTGCCCCCCCAGATCTGACTGTGGTATCTTATGTGCCCCCCGTAAGTATTGTTCCTAGAGTCGCCACTGGATGAGGCAGAGGCAAAGTCCAGTATCGATCCGAGGTCAAAGACAGGCAGCAGACGAGAATGGTCCATGATAACAAATCCGGGTCAGAGGTCGGGCAGTACAAGCAAGGAATCACAGGGGAGCTGAGAGACAATCCAGCAACTTGGAGACAGGCAGTCTGAGTTTAACCAGTGTGATCCATTAGCCTATTGTGTCACTTCATGTGCGCCGTTTGGAGCGCTTTTGTGCGGCTGGACCGTGGCGCGCACACACAAGTGCCCGTTTTCCAACGGTATGGAAAACGGGACTCCGCGCATGCGCAATAGGAGCTGGTCTCTGACAGTGCTGCTACAATCAAAGCCTGGCTGTAATGCCAAGCTTGGCCTGTCACAACTAAGTTGGAAGATGGAGAAGTTCTCCACCTTACGTGGGGACAAAAAGTGAAGACACGGTGGGGGAAATCAAGCCCGGCCACAATCTACCCAAATACTGGACCAGTATATTAGCTTATAATACTCAAACCTGGCTTAGAATATCACCAATTTAAGTTGGTGACAGGGTCTCTTTATGGTTAAAAATATTGGTTAGAGGGCAACAATAGATCTGTGCTTATAGGCTGCAAAGATAAATGGGCATGGAAGAGCCACTGTGCCTACTGTGCCGGATAGTAAATCCGTCCCTGTGCAGGGGGTCAGGCCCGGCGCTACCGCAAGGCAAGTCAGGCGGCCGCCTGAGGGCGCTGCAGGGTGAGGGCGGAAAAAACAGGGCATTTTGACTTGTACTTGTCAAAATGCCCCGATGTTTGCGCTATGTTTTCTTTTTTTCCACTTACCTTCGGTGCGGGAGAGCACCGAAGGTATCCTTACTTGATGTACCTCACAAGTCCGAGAATAAGACACAAGGGAAAGGGAAAGGGATGTCTACATCGCGTAAAACCATCTTCATTCAATTAAAACCACATGAAAAGATTTCTGTGCGCGGCATGTCCCACACCAAGGATTCTACAGCGTAGCCTTGTGGAGCTAGAGATACACCACCAGTTCCAACTCTCTTGTATGTGGGCTGCAAGGTCACATGGTGCTGTACTTTACATTGTATTTGCTATATGCTTTACTTCTTTAAAATAAAAAGTTCCAGTTCCAAACCAATACCGCTCATGTGCTAGTAATGGGCCCATGTATCATTGGTTTGTTACATTGAGGCCTGGATGTATTTATTGCCTTTGCTCAGGGTCTCCATATACTATATGACCAAAAGCTTGTGGACCCCTGACCAGAACCGGTGCTAGACTATATTGTGCCCTAGGCAAGACCAGCTACTTGCACCCCGCCAGCCTCACTCATGCGGCGCAACCCCCAATCCCCTCCACGTGGGCCCATTCTCCCGCTGGAAAGCTTCCACAGGCGACAGGTGATTGTAAGCAGCCAGGAGCAATAGCCAGACTGCTATTGGCTATTTTAATTTTAAACCCCACCCACTGAGCAGAGGAGTGGACCTGAGAGAGAAAGTTGTCTCTCAATGCCGCTCCTCTGCTCAGTGGGCAGGTACAATAGCCAGCCTGCTATTGGCTTTTGCAATTTGAAATAGACAGGGGGGACGGGGACGGCGTGGAGAGGGAGAGTGTTTGAGGCTGCGCCCTAGGCGGCTGCCTAGTGGCAGCACCGGCCCTGCCCCTGACCATCACACCTGTGTGAGCTTGTAGGACATCCCATTGCAAAACCATGGTCATTGGTATGAAGCTACTCCCTCCCCACCCCGCCCTTTGTAGTTATACCATCATCACTCTTCTAGGTCAGGTATTGATGCTGGGTGAGAAGACCTGGCTCCCATAGGTATTCAGTTGGGTTGAGGTCGGGGCTCTGTACAGGACCCTCCAGTTCATCCACACCAAACTGGTCAAACCGTGTCTTTATGGAGCTGGCTTTGTACACAGGGGACAGTCATGGTGGAACAGAAAGGGCCTTCCACAAAGTAGATCTGTTGGTGTCTGTGCCCATTCAGCCAAAAGAACATTTGTGGGTTTGATTATAGGTCTTGGATGAGAAGACCTGACTGGTGTTCAGTTGGGTTAAGGTCAGAGCTCTGTGAAGGCCACTCAAGTTCCTCCTCATTTAACTGGTCAAACCATGTCTTTATGGAGCTGGCTTTGTACACAGGGGGGCAGTCATGGTGGAATAGAAAACGGAGGAGCACATTTGTCTACAATGTCTTCGTATGATGTGGTATTAACAGTTCCCTTCACTGGCAACACCTGAACTCCATCATTTGGAGGGAGATCCACATCATTTTGGCCATATTGGTGGGTATGATGGTCAGGTGTCCACAAACCTTTGGCCATATAGTGTGACTGATCCTTTTTAAAACCCAGATGCATGTAGTGATGACAACATTTGTTTTATTAGGAACTGTGGAGCAAGATTTGGAGAGTTTGTTAGCAAACGTCCTTTCAGTAAGTAACATCCTCTCATGCTTTGTCCAAAGTGCCGACCTTCAGTATTGTGGTTGGAGATGTGGATTTTTCTCAGTAGTGTCTTTTAATGTGTGATAGAGTAACAGTAAAAACCCGGAAGCCACTGCTCTCAATTTTCATCATCCCAGCTGTGAGCAATGATATGGGGTGACAGAAGCCCAGGGGAAGATGATAGCTCAGTGTGGGGGTGGGGGTCTACTACTCTAAAGAGTGTGGCATGGAGGAGCGCGGGAATACTTTGCTTCCAAGTTACATGGCAGCCATGATACAATGTAACAGAAGTATGGGGGGGAGAGGGGATTTTAGAACTTAGTAAACGGATGGGCGTCCATAGACAATCTGATGGGGCCACCGAGGCCAGCTTCTACCCAAAACAGGAAAGCTGCAGTTTTTGGACCCCGGAGGCAATAAAAAGACCAAGCCTTTAATCTTATGTAGCTCGCATCAGGGGTGGAGGGGGTCACATCTCACAGTCCGGAAGCTAGATGGTAATAATGGAATTTGAAGATTGTTTTTAACCTTTAAGACCCGTGTTGTGACTGTCCGTGTTCCTTCAGAATCCTTCAGGACCTGATGTCATAGATTCCCTGAGCAGTATCAGCTTCAGGAACGACTCGGCCACATTCAGCGAGAAGGAAGTCCAGTTGATTCTGAGCATTCTCGGCAATTTTACAAACAATGCCACACAGTCAAATGAGAGGGTTGATCCACTTACGATAATAGTGAGTATAATAAGTCATTCCAGTCAGAATCCTCACACAGAATATATATTTTTTCATTGTAATCTGATCCCCGGGCAGATATAAAAGACACAAATGAATGCAGCTGTGTTCATGGACATATCATTATTATATTTGTATGCAGGCAGTGCGGGTACCTGACTCCTTATCGACTTTTTGCAATTCCTTGTACAGAGGTAGAAGCAACACAAGGAGCTAATCAGTTGTATTATAGTGTTCATGTGCTAACATGGGCCATGCTGATGGCAGGAGAGAGAGCAAAGGGGCATCAAGAGGAGCCCATTAGTCCATTAGCATTCCAGAGAGAACTTTTGTTCAGAGCGACCCAGTTGTCTATTAGGAGACATCTGACTTTTACAAATTGATTCACTAATTTCTACTGTATCATGAGTAACCGTTCCTGAAGTTCCGTTGATGGATCCACATTAGCTGCCAGTCATGCCCTTGGGGGGGGGGGGACCATTGTATGTAAGGGTATCTAAATTAATTTTTACATTACGTTCCACCCACATGACAACCGAATTCTACAAAATTGTACCTTGTTTTGTAAGTTACATAATACCCAACTCCAGCCAGGACTTTGTTTCATTTTAGACACAGGGGCTGATGGGTTGGGGGCAGGTTTGTGTCACCAGGCATATAAGTAAGATATAATATGAGTTTTTCACCAGAACTGGAACAGAGGGGAAACCTTCCAATCGGGACACTCGTTCTGGTCTAAGAGGGGATTCCCCCTCACTTTGGAGATATGACTGTTGCGTCTACAGGAAGTGAAGGTGAATCTCCCCAATGGGACACAGATGGCAGAGGTGGAATGCTAAGCTGATGATTTTCCCATCTATTTATATATATAAATGCCTACAGATTTCATTATAAAAGAATAATAATAATAAGGCCTTCTTTTCCTGGAAGTTTTATCAACCTTTCTTTCTTGCAGAAAACTGTTTCCATCGCCAGTCAGCTGAGCGGACAGATCGTCACGATGGATCTTCATCTACATGTGCTGCAAAGCCTTGAGAACATGTTTTCATTAATGAAGGCTACAAATGAATCCTTCAGTAGCACCACGGCTGATATTGACTTTTCCTGCACCTACTTAAATCCTGATGATCTCAATGAGAACGGCTATATACAGCTTTCCTCAGGGGCCACTGTGTACCAGCCCACAGACAACGTTAATAAGTCTTCTGGGATTCCCATTAGCATACTATCCATGATCTATAAAGCAAAAATCGATCATGTAACCGTCCCATTTGATAGCTCCAATGACCACTCTTATTATTTGGCCAGTCCCATATGGAGCATTGCTGCCATAGTAAATAGCAAGACTGACCACTCTCTGAATGTTAATATGAACTTCCCATGTAATAACAAACCATGCGACGCGACCGCACAATGCGTGTTTTTGAATTTCACTTCAAAAGAGTGGTCATCGGAGGGTTGTAGTACTACAGTTATCAATGGTTCTACCAACTGTGCCTGCAATCACATGACCTCCTTCTCAGTTTTAATGTCGGACTTCGTTCCAGAAGACAGCCAGACCAATTACCTGCTGGATATCATCACAAAGACTCTACTTCCGGTCTCCATAGCGTCTCTTCTGAACTGCATCGCCATACAAATCCTCCTCATTGTCCAAGCCTGCAGCTCTGTTGCTTTGTACAGACATATTTGCATCCTTCACATAGCTGTGTTTCTGATGATCAGCAATATCTCTTTCTTGGCCTCCAGCCTTTTTGACATCGTTGCTTATCGTTTTTTGTGCAAAATGCTCACCTTCGTTACTCACTTTTCCTTGCTGGCCTTCTTTTCCTGGACGTTGGTGCAGAGCCTGTTTTTGGTGTGTCGGTTAATTTTCATTTTCCATCACATTACCAAGAGAGAGTTTGTGTTGCTCTCTGTCATACTTGGATATGGATGTCCGGGCTCTATAGCTGTCGCCACTTTTTTGGTGTATTATCCCAATAAGTACCTGAAGGTCAATGCCTGCTGGTTGGACAGCAGATACGGTGCCCACCTGTTCTTCAACATTCCTGCCATGTTAATTATGAGTGGAAATATTATCATTCTGCTGATTGTGATCGCAAAAGTGATGAGGCCGTCAATCTCCGAGGGGGGCCAGGATGACGAGGTGGTTAGGAAGCTGATGAAAGCTGTTTTGTTCTGCACACCACAGTTTGGATTGACTTGGTCTATTGGGATACCCATGTACGTATTCCCACAGGCTATTTTCCTGCACTACATATTTGCCTTGCTGAACCCTCTTCAGGTAATTATCCAGAAAGGTTTGCATCATCATAACAATTTTACAGGACAAGACCTAGCAACAGGTCCTGACCTTGTCAATCCGAGTGTCTGTAATTGCAGTCTCCACACATTGTCACACTAACACAATCTAAGCACAAGGTGTGGTGTCTGGGGAGGTCTTTATCAACCTCTTTAATCAGTGTGGGTCATTAGTAATCTCCAGACGCAGAGAGTGAATAGGCTCCTGTTCCCATCATCCATCTTTAATCCAGGAAAAACAGCAACCCCTATAACCAAGGTACTCTATACACCAAATGTTTGTGGTCATCTGATCATCAATCCTTTATGAGCTTGCTGGAAAACCCTTTACAAATCCATGGGCATTATCATGGAGTTCATCCTCCCCTTTGCTATACCAGACTCCACTATTCTAGGAAGGTTTTCCACATTTTAGTGTATCTGTGGGAATTCTGGCCAAAAGATCATTTCTGAGGTCAGGTACTGATGTTGCATGAGAAGACCTGTATAACGTACCTGATGGGAGACTGACCGCGTGAGGAGGCTTCCCTTCCACCTCGTGTCCTGAGGCTTCTGGAGGTGGAGACAGAGACCTGGTGGACAGCGAGTGGCACGGGTTGCCAGTGGTGTTGAAACCGTGCAAGCTGAAGGTCGCTTCTGTAGCTGAGCTGGGGTTATCAGGGTCAAAACAAGCCGAGGTCAAACCAGGAGAGCGTAGATGGTACAGAGGGATCAGGCAGAGACAAGTCCAGTATTCAGTTCAAGGTCATTGACAGGCAGCGAGCAAGAGTAGTCGAGGCAAGGTAATGGGTCAAAAATCCAGGAGACAGGCAGTTCACAGGGACATGTAATCGCAGGACACAGAAACACGGGGAGGGGCTGAAGACAATCCAGCAATCTGTAGGTGTTCAGGCCGGGTTTAAATAGAGAAGTATCCTGATTAAGCGCGTCACTTCCTTGCGCCGTTTGGCGCGTTTTCCCGTGCGTTACGCGCATGCGCGTAAGTGTTCTCGAGAGCTGGATTTGGCGCATGCGCAGGAGGTGAGATTTGCGGACAATTTGTCGCATGCACAGGAGGTGACGGTTGCTGACGACCTGTCTCCTATTAGACATTTCATTTGATCCCCAAGGTGCTCAGTAGGGTTGAGGTGAAGGATCTTTGCAGGACAGTTCCTCCTCCTCAACAAGCTTAACAATGTCTGAATCTGAACTCATCGATCTGGAGCCACGTAAACATAATTGTGCCCGTAATGTGCAGTTCTGATGGTAGCAATTTATCGGAATGGGTAATTGTCCCAATGATCAGACAGAGAGGAACTGTAACTTGCAATCTATTAGATAGGAGCAAAGTTAGAAGCAATAATGCAAAACAGGTTCAGGATGGCAAAAGGGGGAATCCCCTCTTAGATCAGAAAGCTGGACAAACATCTGAAAGTTGGTCATACATGGACTCTTCACATCAACGACTCTGTGACCCAGTCTGAGTACCATGTGGCTGCATAGATTTATTATTATTATTATTATACAGGATTTATAGAGCGCCAACAGTGTGCGCAGCGCTGTACAATATAAGGAAGACATTACAATCACAATACAATTCAAGACAAGATGGTAAGGAGGGCCCTGCCCCTGAGGGCTTACAATCTAAAAGGGAGGGGCCAGTGATACACGAGGAGGTAGATGTGTGAGGATGAATTGTTTGAGAATGTGATGGTTCAGTGGTTAGGTTGCGGTGGGATCGGCTTCCCTGAAGAGATGAGTCTTTAGAGTTGTCTCTAGTAGACTCTATAACAACAAAGAGCCTAGATGACAATCCCTACTTCAGTACAACAGTTCAGAACACAAACAGCTACTGGCAATTTTATAAGCAGTGTCCCACTAAATGAGGTCCGGGGTAGCTTTGGGAACCCAGGCAAGTATCTGGATGAATTCCAGCCCCAGGAAGGAAGTGCCACCCCACTGAAACTGTAGTACTCTGGTAGCAATCAGGAAGGGGCTCCCCTACAGTAGCTGGGTCTTCTGGAGAGACAGCTCATGATTAGGTTCTGTCCCGGCTGCCTGCACTCCGGTTCTGACATTGGGAGGCCTACACATTTTAGAGTTGTTATCAGAGCTCCATTGGTGACAAAGGTCTATGGTGGGAATCTCCTTCATTTTGGAAGGATGTTCTCTCACTTCTTGATGCTGAAGGGCGATCATGTTGACACAGACCGCAAGAAAAAAAAATTAAAGGAGAACTATGGGGGGGGGGGGGGGGGGGGTGTGCTTTTCACTCACCTCATAGTTCTAGCCAACCTGTGACAATGAGACTGTCACAGGTCGGCTCAGTAGATCGGGAGGTGAGAGAACACATACCGGCGTTCGCTCACCTCTCGATCCTGTCACGGCTTTCTGCCGTGACAGGGGAGGGGCTAGATTCCCCTCTCCCCACTCCGATCCACCAACGGACGGGGGAGGGGACGGGTACAGCTGGCTCTGCCTCTAGATAGGCAGAGCCAGCTGTCAGTCATGCAGCTGGACGGATCCAGACATAATTGTCGGGATCCGCTTCAGCCGCGGCGTCTCAGGATACCGTGAGCAGCAGCTCGCGGTATACTGCGGCGTCTCACTATATAGCGAGCTATAGCAAGCTACAGCTTGCGGTATACTGAGCCTAGGGTGACGGGAGGACGCTAGTTTGTGTCCTCCCGCTACCCTAAGGAGAACGATGGGGAAAAGCCTTACCCCCATAGTTCTCCTTTAAAAAGGGTTTTAACCTTTTCCTATGCAAATGATTTAAAAAAACAGCTTTAGGGGTCTGTTTATAAATGATTTGCAGAGCCATTTGCTCTACGGATCTCGGTGAATGTTCGTTCTGTTGGAATGGAAGCAACGCCCTTAGTATATTTTCTTTTCAAGTCAAATTTAATATTCAGAAAATATCACATTATGGTCACAAGATGGTGCTGAGGAGCATAGGAAAGAAGTATTTATTTCCTATGTTCCTCAGCGCCAAGAGCCCAAGACTGCATATGGGGAGGAGGTCCTGGTCCAGCAACATTGGGAAAAGGTGCCATGCAAGAGGAAAGGGGAAGTTTTGTCACCAACCCTGGCAAAGTATAAAGGCATGACGTCTGGTACAAAAAGGAGGAAGCTGCACACTTGCTGCTCTCCCTTTCCTGGCTTCCCTGGATAAGGGTCTGGTTGGAATTTTAAGGAAAATACCCCACCACAAGTGAGAGTACACATAAAAAAAGCAGTGTCCAGCTCCACATGTCCGTTCTTCATGAAGAGCCCTTGGAGAAGGCCAGACAATATAACTGGTTTACCCTCCCATAGACTTTAATCAGGTTTGGCAATAAGTTCAGGGTTTGTGGACTTCCCTTTAGGTTCACTGAACCTCCCGGCAAACTGAACCAGGCCCAGTTCACTCACCCCTAGTGCCAGCATGCTGTACAGTGGAACCAAAGTAGTATGCAGGCACCAGAAGGTATCTACAACTGGTACAAGTGATGCTTCTTTTGTTTCCTCATACAATATGTTTGCTCATTATCACTTTATTGACAGATGCGTCCTGCTGCCCCTCTACTCCCTGCTGCCCCCGAGGCCGGGCCTTGGTAGGCCTTGTGAGAAATCCAGCTCTCGATGCAAGCTCAGTACAAACATGTAGGTCCGGTGATCTGATTTCACTGGATACATAATTGTTGCAGTTCTCGGACTTACCTAGCAGTGAAGTGAGTCGGAAGCGGCCGCTCCCATATTTTATACGTGTTAAAGCCGTTACAGAATATGTAGCGAAATGTTTAAAAGGTCAGTTTATTTAACATGTTATTTGTATCCCATAGGGATTTTTCGTTCTTCTTTTCGGGTGTCTTCTGGATAAAAAGGTCAGTTTTCACCAAAAAATTAAATCAGTCAAATCTTTCTGACTTACCCAAAAAGTTTGTGTTTGATTGGATATCCCCCAACCCTCATCTGGACATGTTTTCCACATCTTGGTAGATCAGAATATGACCGCGGCTGCATGTGGTTGTATGTGGTCTTCTATAGAAACGTTCTGCAATACCAGATTTCACCAGCAGGTGGCCGGTACAGCGAAACCCCGGAAGCTGATGTCTCCAGCCAAATAATATGTTTTTTTTTAGGTCTTGATTAGAGCCAACTTTTAGAATTGAGCAAAGTTATCTATACATTGTGAAGGGAATAGGGAAGAGATGGAAAAAGAGAGGAAGGTGAAGAGAGGAGGAGGAGGAGGAGGAGGAAAAGAGTAAGGGAGAGGACACGAGGGGAGGAGAAGGAAAGAGAAGAGAGCAAAGGGGGAGACGAGAGTGCAGGAGGAAAGAAGAGGAGGTGTGTGGAAATGAGGAGACAAAAGGGGAAGAGGAGAGGAGAGGAGAAAGAATAAGAGGAAAGGAGTGAAGACTGGAGCAGAGGAAAGGAGCAGGGGAGAGAACAGTAGAGAAAGAGCAGAGACGAGAGGAAAGGTAAGGAGGAGATATGAGGAGATGAGAGGACAGGGAGATAGAAGATGGGAGCAGAAGAGAAGAGGGGAGGAGATGAGAGGACAAGAAGATAGAAGATGGGAGCAGAAGAGAAGACTGGAGCAGAGGAAAGGAGCAGGGGAGAGAACAGTAGAGGAAGAGCAGAGACGAGAGGAAAGGTAAGGAGGAGATGAGAGGAGGAGAGAGAGGAAGGGAGGAGGAGAAGAGGGAAGGACACATTGTAGAGATATTATAACACTATATTGAGTAATATTACAGATTAATGTTTCTCATGTATTATATCTCAGGTGATAGACACGCTGAAGGAAATCTTCAAGATCAAGTCTTCCCCAAAAAGTCTGGTAAGAGAGACTGCAAAAAACAAGAACCTTGTAAATGACTTGTGGTGATGTTCTTATGGATGGCAGATCTCATCTCTTCCTTATAAATGATGAATGTGTGAGACTTCCCCTCTCTGCAGGCTGGACTCCTCTATTATGAATCAGGGCTTGTTCACACAGAGCAGTTACAGAACGCATCAAAAATGCATCCAATGTATTCCAATGGTATTTTGGGCTTCAGTTCACACCACAGCGTTCAGTTCCAGAGCATGTGGAAAAACTGCAGCATTATCATCAGCACATCGATGGCACAAAAACTGGAAACATGTTTATTGTTAAATATGATGATCGGGGGCAGCTGCCGATTATTTACTGTGTGAGGTTCAACCTTAAGGGGGCTTATTCACTATGGAGCCGAAGGATCCAGCCGTAGCTTCGGCTGATCCTTCGGCTCTCTTCGGCCGCCTCAGCCAGTCGAACCGAAGGGCTGCTGTACGAGCTATTCACAATAGCCCGTACAGCAGCCGAGCGCCTCAGCCGAGCCGAAGGCACATGCTTCGGCTCGGCTGAGCCGTATTGACACCCGAAGCGTGGAGAGCGGTCGGGGCGAAGTCGCGTAAATGACCGTTGGGTGGAGCCAGCTGTGATCTCATGGCTGGCTCCGCCCAGTTGTAATGACACATCAGCGTCCCCAAAGGACCTGGGGATGCTGATCTGTCATTAAACAATAACAACTGGGCGGAGCCGGGCAGTTGTTATTCATTGGCCCCGGGACCTGCTAGAAGACTCTGGCAGGTGCCGGCCAATAGGGCAATAGTTGGGCGGTGCCGGCCAATAGGCCAATAGTTGGGCGGCGCTAGCTGTCACTGCTAGCTCCGCCCAATTGTTTTTCTTTTGCCGGCATCTTTGCAGAATAGCCGAGCGGCATTCGGCTTTTCACTTACTGCTGTCCGGCCCCTATGAGAAGATATGAGAATAGGGGTGAACAGCAGCAAGTGAGCTGCCGGAGCTTCGGCTCTGCCGATCCAGATGTTGGATCGGCTGAGTCGAACTCCTTCTGCACTTTGGTTCAGCTAAAATCAGCCATACAAGGCTGAAGAGAATAGCCGCACAGCCTTCGGCTCACTTCACTTCGGCTCGGTTATTCACTCGGCAGCTTTGTGAACCCTGTAAATGTTTTATTGTCTCTGTAAAAACTAACTAACTTGTTTTTTTTTTCCTTAGCCGAGTAAAACGAGCAACTCTACCTGAAGCCGCTTGTCTACGGTATGCACCACCTAGAATGATTTTGACTTCTTCAAACAATATCATCATGAAAAAAACATGGCGGCTTGTTTCGCTCACCTCTCCTTATGAACTAATAGGCCCGGCTGGAGGTAGTGGTGAAGTTGTGAAAGTTGGAGCTGAGCTTTTTTGTCACGTAGCATTCATTAAGAATGCCGACTGCGCTGCCTGGTCAACAGATAGTCACAAGAGGCAGCACCCATAGATCTGTATGTACAGTATATTACAATGACTCAGCTAAAGAACTGGACCAAACAATGTCACCCTTTCTCAGATTGGTTTCCTCCAAAAGTTGCTAGGGGTGAGCAATTTGTGCCGCTCAGATGAGTAATCACTAACACCAATAATCTTTTTAGCTATGTGTAGGGAGCATTCTTCCCTCTGACCACCAATGTAAGGGACATTCTTCCCACTGACCCCCAATGTAAGGAGCATTCTTCCCACTGTCCCCCAATGTAAGGAACATTCTTCCCACTGACCCCCAATGTAAGGAGCATTCTTCCCACTGACCCCCAATGTAAGGAGCATTCTTCCCACTGACCACCAATGTAAGGGACATTCTTCCCACTGACCCCCAATGTAAGGAGCATTCTTCCTACTGACCCCCAATGTAAGGAACATTCTTCCCACTGACCCCCAATGTAAGGAGCATTCTTCTCACTGACCACCAATGTAAGGAGCATTCTTCCCACTGACCTCCAATATAAGGGACGCTTCTCCACTGACCACCAATATAGAAGACATTCCTCCACTGATCACCAATGTAAGGGACACTTCCCAACTGACCATCAATATAAGGGACACTTCTCCACTGACCATCAATATAAGGGACACTTCTCCACTGACAGTCAATATAAGGGACACTTCTCCATTGACCACCAATATAAGGGACACTTCTCCACTGACCATCAATATAAGGGACACTTCCCCACTGACCATCAATATAAGGGACACTTCTCCACTGACCATCAATATAAGGGACACTTCTCCACTGACCATCAATATAAGGGACACTTCCCCACTGACCATCAATGTAAGGGACAATTCTCCACAGACCATCAATATAGAAGACATACCTCCACTGATATAAGAGACAATTCTCCACTTATCACCATGGTAAGGGACACTTCACTGACCTCCAGTGTACAATGTAAGAAGCACTTCTTCCCTATGGCCACCGATTGAGAGACGCTTCCACACTGAGCAGCAATGTGAAGGAACACCACGGTCTGCTTTTCTATTCTGAACATTATTATTTGTTTCATTTCATTATTATTACTGAGAACCATTTTGTCCTATAGAGAAGTCCGGGGTGTCAGATGGCCCTAAAGTATACCATATTCCTTATTCTATTACTTATTCTTATATCCCAGCTTATTGTTCATGTTAGGTGAGCTGTAGATTTATTGGCCTTAATGTTTACTCGCACAACAAACTCTATGAGAATTGTGCTAATGATGTCTTTATCTATTTCTAGGGACATTTCCTGGACTACTGGAACACGTTTACCAAGAAGAAGAAGAAGATCCTGTTTTTGTGTTACTTTGGGGTGGATATTAGATGTTTTGTGAAAAATATGTAATGAAAGATATAATGACTGAACTTTGGTACCTCAGCTGATATATTGATTGATCTTTGGTACCTCAGCTGATATAGTGACTGATCTTTGGTACCTCAGCTGATATAGTGACTGATCTTTGGTACCTCAGCTGACATATTGACTGATCTTTGGTACCTCAGCTGATGTACTGACTGATCTTTGTACCTGAGCTGATGTACTGACTGATCTTTGTACCTGAGCTGATGTACTGACTGATCTTTGTACCTGAGGTGATATATTGACTGATCTTTGGTACCTGAGCTGACATATTGACTGATCTTTGGTACCTCAGCTGACATATTGACTGATCTTTGTACCTGAGCTGACATATTGACTGGTCTTTGGTACCTCAGCTGACAGATTGACTGGTCTTTGGTACCTGAGGTGATATATTGACTGATCTTTGGTACCTCAGCTGACAGATTGACTGGTCTTTGGTACCTGAGGTGATATATTGACTGATCTTTGAACCTGAGCTGACATATTGACTGACCTTTGGTACCTGAGCTGACATATTGACTGATCTTTGGTACCTCAGCTGACATATTCACTGATCTTTGGTACCTCAGCTGACAGATTGACTGATCTTTGTACCTGAGCTGACAGATTGACTGGTCTTTGGTACCTGAGGTGATATATTGACTGATCTTTGGTACCTCAGCTGACAGATTGACTGATCTTTGGTACCTCAGCTGACAGATTGACTGATCTTTGGTACCTCAGCTGACAGATTGACTGATCTTTGGTACCTCAGCTGACAGATTGACTGATCTTTGGTACCTCAGCTGATATATTGACTGACCTTTGGTACCTCAGCTGACATATTGAATGATCTTTGGTACCTGAGCTTATATATTGGCTGATCTTTGTTACCTGAGGTGATATATTGAATGATATTTGGTACCTCAGCTGATATATTGACTGACCTTTGGTACCTGAGGTGATATATTGACTGACCTTTGGTACCTCAGCTGACATATTGACTGATCTTTGGTACCTGAGCTGACATATTGAATGATCTTTGGTACCTCAGCTGACATATTGACTGATCTTTGGTACCTCAGCTGACATATTGAATGATCTTTGGTACCTCAGCTGACATATTGAATGATCTTTGGTACCTCAGCTGACATATTGACTGATCTTTGGTACCTGAGCTGATATATTGGTTGATCTTTGTTACCTGAGGTGATATATTGAATGATCTTTGGTACCTGAGCTGACATATTGACTGATCTTTGGTACCTGAGCTGATATATTGGCTGATCTTTGTTACCTGAAGTGATATATTGAATGATCTTTGGTACCTGAGCTGACATATTGACTGATCTTTGTTACCTGAGGTGATATATTGAATGATCTTTGGTACCTCAGCTGACATATTGACTGATCTTTGTTACCTGAGATGATATATTGATTGATCTTTGTTACCTGAGGTGATATATTGACTGATCTTTGGTACCTCAGCTGATATATTTACTGATCTTTGTACCTGAGCTGACTTATTGACTGATCTTTGTACCTGTGGTGATATATTGACTGATCTTTGGTACCTCAGCTGATATAGTGACTGGTCTTTGTACCTGAGCTGACATATTGACTGATCTTTGTACCTGAGCTGACAGATTGACTGGTCTTTGGTACCTGAGGTGATATAGTGACTGATCTTTAGTACCTCAGCTGACAGATTGACTGATCTTTGGTACCTGAGCTGATATATTGACTGATCTTTGGTACCTCAGCTGACATATTGACTGATCTTTGGTACCTGAGCTGACATTTTGATTGATCTTTGGTACCTCAGCTGACATATTGAATGATCTTTGGTACCTGAGCTGACATATTGACTGATCTTTGGTACCTCAGCTGACATATTGACTGATCTTTGGTACCTGAGCTGACATTTTGATTGATCTTTGGTACCTCAGCTGACATATTGACTGATCTTTGGTACCTCAGCTGACATATTGACTGATCTTTGGTACCTGAGCTGACATTTTGATTGATCTTTGGTACCTCAGCTGACATATTGAATGATCTTTGGTACCTCAGCTGACATATTGAATGATCTTTGGTACCTCAGCTGACATATTGAATGATCTTTGGTACCTCAGCTGACATATTGAATGATCTTTGGTACCTGAGCTGATATATTGGTTGATCTTTGTTACCTGAGGTGATATATTGAATGATCTTTGGTACCTGAGCTGACATATTGACTGATCTTTGGTACCTGAGCTGATATATTGGCTGATCTTTGTTACCTGAAGTGATATATTGAATGATCTTTGGTACCTGAGCTGACATATTGACTGATCTTTGTTACCTGAGGTGATATATTGAATGATCTTTGGTACCTCAGCTGACATATTGACTGATCTTTGTTACCTGAGATGATATATTGATTGATCTTTGTTACCTGAGGTGATATATTGACTGATCTTTGGTACCTCAGCTGATATATTGACTGATCTTTGTACCTGAGCTGACATATTGACTGATCTTTGTACCTGAGCTGACAGATTGACTGGTCTTTGGTACCTGAGGTGATATATTGACTGATCTTTGGTACCTCAGCTGATATAGTGACTGGTCTTTGTACCTGAGCTGACATATTGACTGATCTTTGTACCTGAGCTGACAGATTGACTGGTCTTTGGTACCTGAGGTGATATAGTGACTGATCTTTAGTACCTCAGCTGACAGATTGACTGATCTTTGGTACCTGAGCTGATATATTGACTGATCTTTGGTACCTCAGCTGACATATTGACTGATCTTTGGTACCTGAGCTGACATTTTGATTGATCTTTGGTACCTCAGCTGACATATTGAATGATCTTTGGTACCTCAGCTGACATATTGACTGATCTTTGGTACCTGAGCTGATATACTGACTGATCTTTGGTACCTCAGCTGATATATTGAATGATCTTTGTTACCTGAGCTGACATATTGACTGATCTTTGGTACCTCAGCTGATATATTGATTGATCTTTGTACCTGAGCTGATATATTGACTGATCTTTGTTACCTGAGCTGACATATTGACTGACCTTTGGTACCTGAGCTGATAGATTGACTGATCTTTGTACCTGAGCTGATATACTGACTGATCTTTGTACCTGAGCTGACATATTGACTGTTCTTTGTACCTGAGCTGACAGATTGACTGATCTTTGGTACCTGAGCTGACATATTGACTGACCTTTGGTACCTGAGGTGATATATTGAACGATCTTTGGTACCTGAGCTGACAGATTGACTGATCTTTGGTACCTTGGACCTCTGAATAGTACAGACAAATCCTCAGCTCTGTATAGACCGTATATGCAGCAACTGCCTAACTTACTATCTTCTCTTTAGACCGCCATCTTCTTCCTCTTCGATATTGCATCGCCCTTAGGGGGGAATATATTGGGGGGAATATTTAAATATATTCCTCAGTAGCCACAAAGAATATAAATCACCTTTGTGTGCACCGAATGCCTTTTCACCTCGCAGTAATAGGCCAGAATTTAGTGTCGCACGTAGAAGACACAACAGACCTAAAGGCTATTTGCAGAAACTAGGGATGTTCAGATGCTAAGTACCGTAGTCGTTACAGGTACCGATACTTTTCCAGCTCCAAGACCAGACTACAGAACAATTCTATAGTTAGGAGGCGGCTGTCATGTGTGAGGAGCACACGGAGCTCCCGGGATTTGTACATCTCAGTTTTAATGTAGGATTTTGTTTTTATAAATATATATTAGTGATGCACAGACACCATTTTTCACGTACACGTTCTGACACTTGTCCTAGTCCTCCCCCATACCAAGTGCTGACACTTGTCCTAATCCTCCCCGATACCAAGTGCTGACACTTGTCCTAGTCCTCCCCGATACCAAGCACTGACACTTGTCCTAGTCCTCCCCGATACCAAGTGCTCACACTTGTCCTAGTCCTCCCCGATACCAAGTGCTCACACTTGTCCTAGTCCTCCCCGATACCAAGTACTGACACTTGTCCTAGTCCTCCTAGATACCAAATATTGACACTTCATATTGACTGATCTTTGGTACCTCAGCTGATATATTGATTGATCTTTGTACCTGAGCTGATATATTGACTGATCTTTGTTACCTGAGCTGACATATTGACTGACCTTTGGTACCTGAGCTGATAGATTGACTGATCTTTGTACCTGAGCTGATATACTGACTGATCTTTGTACCTGAGCTGACATATTGACTGTTCTTTGTACCTGAGCTGACAGATTGACTGATCTTTGGTACCTGAGCTGACATATTGACTGACCTTTGGTACCTGAGGTGATATATTGAACGATCTTTGGTACCTGAGCTGACAGATTGACTGATCTTTGGTACCTTGGACCTCTGAATAGTACAGACAAATCCTCAGCTCTGTATAGACCGTATATGCAGCAACTGCCTAACTTACTATCTTCTCTTTAGACCGCCATCTTCTTCCTCTTCGATATTGCATCGCCCTTAGGGGGGAATATATTGGGGGGAATATTTAAATATATTCCTCAGTAGCCACAAAGAATATAAATCACCTTTGTGTGCACCGAATGCCTTTTCACCTCGCAGTAATAGGCCAGAATTTAGTGTCGCACGTAGAAGACACAACAGACCTAAAGGCTATTTGCAGAAACTAGGGATGTTCAGATGCTAAGTACCGTAGTCGTTACAGGTACCGATACTTTTCCAGCTCCAAGACCAGACTACAGAACAATTCTATAGTTAGGAGGCGGCTGTCATGTGTGAGGAGCACACGGAGCTCCCGGGATTTGTACATCTCAGTTTTAATGTAGGATTTTGTTTTTATAAATATATATTAGTGATGCACAGACACCATTTTTCACGTACACGTTCTGACACTTGTCCTAGTCCTCCCCCATACCAAGTGCTGACACTTGTCCTAATCCTCCCCGATCCCAAGTGCTGACACTTGTCCTAGTCCTCCCCGATACCAAGCACTGACACTTGTCCTAGTCCTCCCCGATACCAAGTGCTCACACTTGTCCTAGTCCTCCCCGATACCAAGTGCTCACACTTGTCCTAGTCCTCCCCGATACCAAGTACTGACACTTGTCCTAGTCCTCCTAGATACCAAATATTGACACTTGTCCTAGTCCTCCCCATAACAAATACTGACACTTGTCCTAGTCCTCCCCGATACCAAGTAATGACACTTGTCCAAGTCCTCCCCCATACCAAATACTGACACTTGTCCTAGTCCTCCCCGATACCAAGTACTGACCCTTGTCCAAGTCCTTCCCGATACCAAGTAATGACACTAGTCCTCCCCGATACCAAGTACTGACCCATGTCCTAGTCCTCCCCGATACCAAGTACTGGTACATTTTTGTTTATTGTCATGTGACAATTTTTGTAGAACAATACAGACTAATGATTTCAGGACAATGGTGGAGCGCCAGAGCCAGGTCCCAGCTGCAACCGCTGCAACCCTAGTTGTCCTCGTGAAAATGCCAAGTATAGGCACTGGTATCGGCACTGGTATCGGCACTGGTATCTGAACATCCCTAGAAGAAACCTAAGTGTAAAAAATAAAGCTAAAGCACTCAACTTCGTACCATTTGCCAAACAGTGGCAACACATGTTTCCTAGCATAGCTTGTGACCTTCTTTTAGTGCAGTACCACACTCTATTGTTTACACATTTTAATACAAAGTCCACACATCCCCCAGTTCCACCGTGGGATTGCCACACAATACCACAATGCAATGAAGTGTATTTGCACGCTATAAAAGGAAGGTACATTGTTGGACTTGATGGACTTGTGTCTTTATTCAACCTGGAATACTATGTAACTATGTAACTATGGTAGGCCTCATTGGCTATCTCTCATTCCCATTCATCTTTATAATATTATTCATTTGATGCAATTCACATTTATTATCCTAGAGTTAGCATAGATAGTATGTATAACGTTTCTTGTAGCTCTCATTGCTTAAACCACTTTCTCGTTTGGCACCTGAGGATAAAAATAAATGTAACAAGTGTAATCTTCATTTGTTTTTGTTTTTTTAGATTAAAAAGTAATATGTTACACGCAGTGTACGGAATGTTTCTGAATGTTATTCTAAACGTCATGGTCCTAAACCTTCATCTCCATTTAAAAACGAAAGCGCACCGCGCTATCTGCCCCCCAGGTTATTATTAGTATTGGTATTTTTATAGAGCGCCGACAATTTACGCAATTTACGTGACCCCCCACAGCTGATCACAATGACTCCCATAGCTGATCACAATGACTCCCATAGCTGATCACAATGACCCCCCATAGCTGATCACAATGACCCCCCACAGCTGATCACAATGACCCTCCACAGCTGATCACAATGACCCCCCACAACTGATCACAATGACCCCCCACAGCTGATCACAATGACCCCCCACAGCTGATCACAATGACCCCCCA
>NW_017308853.1:7882-15316 GCF_000935625.1 Nanorana parkeri | reverse complement strand
AGCTGATCACAATGACCCCCCATAGCTGATCACAATGACCCCCCACAGCTGATCACAGGTTAAATGGCTTTGCGTGCCATTGAGAAGGATTAGCCACACCTGATTGAGTCATTTTTAGGAGGGGGGCGATCCATTTTCCAACTCGGTGATTCCGTTTTTGAATTTTCTGGTGTTATATCATTCACTTGGGTGTTATAGGTGGCACTGAGTACAGTAAATACAGCTGGATAAAACAAAAACTGTATTTGTCTTCATTTCAGGCTGCAAAGCAACAAAATTTGATTATTTTAAAGGGGGGCGATCAGGGCCGTGTTTACTCTCTCTGCAGCCCCAAGGCCAGGTTCCTCAATGCGCCCCCTACCCGCCACCCCCCCCCATCCCCCAATGGAGAATAACAGACCTGCAGGCTGCATACAAGTGATCTCGGCGACATCCCTGGGATCACTTGTACAAAACAAGCGGCGGCTTCCCGCTGTACATTTAGCTCTGCTTGCCCAAAGCCGAGCTAAGTGTAGAAAACAACTACCCGCCCGGCGCCCAGAACTGCATGTCCTGGGCATCAGGAGATAGGAATTCCACACCCCTGCTGCCCCTCTACTTGGGCCTTGGTTGGCCTCGTGGGAGATCTGGCCCTGGGGGCGATGCTTTTCTATACCCACTGTATTTGTGCTCAAGCATTGTCACCATCTGTTGTAGAAGAATCCAGACCACTGCCTTGCGCAATGACAATGTAATTCATGTTTATTGACACTTTAACAGCAAAGAGGAAAGCGCTACATTGTTTACATTTCTGGTTGTATCATCTTGCTCATCTATGCAAAGAATCTGATTAAATGAGATCTATGAGGTTAAGGCTTTTCCCCATAGTTCTCCTTAGGGTAACGGGGGGACACAAACTAGCGTCCTCCCATCACCCTAAGCTCAGTATATAGGGAGCTACAGCTCGCGGTATACTGAGACGCCGCAGCCGAAGCGGATCCCGATCCCCCTGTCACGGCAGAGGGCCGTGACAGGATCGAGAAGTGAGCGAGCGACCGGTATGTGTTCGTTCACCTCCCGATCTACTGAGCCGACATGTGACAGTCTCATTGTCACAGGTCGGCTAGAACTATGAGGTGAGTGAAAAGCACCCCCCCCTCCCCCCTCATAGTCCTCCTTTAATGTTTGACATTCCCCTCCAGCCAAACCCACTTATGTGACCCTCTAGACATCCAAAACCCTATACATTTTCAGAAGACAGTCTCGTTATTTACCCAGATAGGAAGGATAACTTGCCACAAACTCGTGTCAGGGTTTCATTGTAATTCTTGTTAACTTGCTGCGCACATTCCCGGCAGGTTGTAGACTTGCAGAACACTCGCAGCGCAAGTTCTAGGCGACACCTTTTTGAATTTGTGGCAAATTTGCTCGGCAGGTCTACAGCGAGAGTCCTGCGGGTCTTAGCGAGAGCTCTGCAAGCTCACTGGTCTGGAGACTTGCAATGCAGACTTGCTGTAATTGTGCAACAAAATGGTGAAGCTCGGCAAGTCTAGCAATAGTTTAGCGAGTCATTTTCAAACTTGCAGCTCAGTCGCTCGCTATCTAGGGAGGGGCACGAATACGGGTGCTGATGGTGCAGATGACTGGAGAAGCGGAGCGTCAGGAGAGGATGCCAGCAGCGGGTAGAGTGGCACAGGGGCAGAAGGTAGAAGCGGAGTCGGAAATACGTTGGGTGTGTATATTGTGGAGAGAGAGTTCCAGAATCGGGAGGCAGGCCAGGTCAGTAACTTGTGAGCGGAGCAGTGGCAAATCAGGCACAGAAGAACAGTCAGAGGGCAAAACCGAGGTCAATGGTCAGGTGGGAATCAGCAGAGACAAAAGTCAATCTGGGTCAAACACAAGTTGCAGAAACAGGAATGAACAATGCGGGACACAACCGAAGATCTTCCAGCAACATGCGGTTGCAGCAAGTGACCTTAAATTGCCTGTCTAGCGCCACTCGTTGTAACCTCATCTTTTATATTTAAAAAATTGGTATTTTGTTGTGTTTTGGGGCATTTCATTAAATTTTTCACTAAATGTTGGGGTTTAATAAGGAGTTGCGCTAGTATTGCGCAACGTAAAAATTTGCAACTACCACCATTTTATTCTATAGGGTCTTGGCATTCAGAAAATATATCATGTTTGGGGGGTTTTAAGTCATTTGCAGGCCTAAAATGTGGAATATAACAACATGGGTGCAAAAAATGAAGAAAAGGCCTCAGTCATGAAGGGGTTAAATTGCCTGTCTAGCGCCACGGGCTGGAATGGGCGTGCGCAAGCACGTGTGTGCATGCCGTGGTTTGTGAACACAAGCGTGTCTCTGTCTACGCGCATGCTTGTGCGCGATGTTGGCGCCATAATGCCTTACTCGCGCATACCTTTGCACAGTTAGAAGTAGGGATGTCCCGATACCGATACTAGTATCGGTGCCAATAGCAGGCATTTTCATGAGTACTTGTACCCGTAAAAATGCCCCGATTCTTAAGGCCGATGCCGGCCCTTTAAATTTTTGTCGGGACCTCGGCAGCCTGCTGGAATCCTGGCAGTAGCTGTCCCTGGCAGTGCCTGTCCGTTTCTATACCTCCTGGTCCTTCTTCCTGGCACATCCACAGCCATGGACAGCCCCACACACAGCACAGTACAGCCCCGGACACCGGCACCCGTCCGATCAACTGAGAGCCCTGCAGAGATCCACATGCCGCCCAGTTGAGGCGGCAGCCTTATGCTCTGGTGGTATATATTGGGCAGCTGTTGTGGTATATATTGTGCTGCTGTGGGGTATTTAGCTTAAGTGAGAAACGGTCCTAAAATCATCAGTCTGTGTTGTTTTAGAAAAAAATGTCACATGTCCCTTTAAGAAAAAGTATCGGTGATTGGTATCGGCAAGTACCTGAGGGCAAGTACTTGTACTAGGTCTTAAAAAAGTGGTATCGGGACATCCCAATTTAGAAGTATGGACACCGGCACTCCCAATGGCATATCAGATACGTCTATTTATTGACATACATGCAGCATAGCATAATACAATCAGTGCAATGTTTCGGGGTCTCACGACCCTTCATCAAGCAGAACACTTGGAGGAGCTGAGACCATAACCACCAGGCCTGCAGCCTGACTGAAGCCACGTCCAGAATTTTCCAACACATGCACAGTATGTAAGCACTTTTACCAGGCCGTAGTTTCATAGGGAGTGACCAGACAGGTTTAATGACGAAATCGCTTTTAGTCTACGCTAAAGCATCGGCACTCACCACAAACACTGAGCTGAAATGCGGGATTTATCCACAAAATGCCCCAAATTTACAAACCGGGGAGCAGCTTCAGAAATTTTAGGTGTTGTGCATTGGCATCGCTGAAGCACCAGAAAACACCGCAAACAGTAAGGTGCAATGCAGGATTGACCTCGCAGAAAAAGTTGCCCGAAATTGTCAGCTGAGGAGCAGATGCGGAAACATCAGGGGGGCTATTCACGAAGGAGCCGAAGGATCTAGATGTAGCTTCGGCTGATCCTTCAGCTCTCTTCGGCCGCCGGAGCCCTACGGTTCTGTGGCCGTGTGGACTCTGCTTGACTGCATGGTCCAGCGACGTGTAGACATTAGCTTCCACAGGCCTTCTCAGCAAAAACTGACAGTTGGGTAACTGCCACTGTGTTAAAGGCTGGGCCCAAAAAGTAAGGCGTCTGTGCCCCCCTTACATTGGTGGTCAATGTCTGTGCCCCCCTTACATTTGTGGTAAGGGGGGCATCCATAAATTGGTGGTTAATGTCTGTGCCCCCCTAACATTGGTGGTCAATGTCTGTGCCCCCCTTACATTGGTTGTCAATGTCTGTGCCCCCCTAACATTGGTGGTCAATGTCTGTGCCCCCCCTTACATTGGTGGTCAATGTCTGTGCCCCCCTTACATTGGTGTTCAATGTCTGTGCCCCCCTTACATTGGTGGTCAATGTCTGTGCCCCCCTTACATTGGTGGTCAATGTCTGTGCCCCCCTAACATTGGTGGGCAGTTACAGTTACATAGTATTTGAGGTTGAATAAAGACATAAGTCCATCAAGTCCAACCTATTGTGTGTGTGTGTGTATGGTCCTACTGATGTGTGCGTATGTATAGGTCCATGTGTGATCTCGTTCTTAGGCGTACCTGTACCCCTGTATATTACCTGTACCCCCGTATGTTACCTGTACCGCTGTATGTTACCTGTACCCCTGTATATTACCCGTACCCCTGTATATTACCTGTCCCCCTGTATATTGCGGTTCCTGAGGAAATCGTCCAATCGCCTCTTGAATGCTTCCACACTCTCAGCCGAAATCACGGCATGTGGCAGCGAGTTCCAGACCCTGACCGATCTAACTGAGAAGAAACCCCCTTCGCCACTTGTTCTGACATTTTTTTCTCCACCAATTTTAGGTGGTGGCCTCTCGTCCTCGTCATGGAGTTAATTGTAAAAGGTTTGTTGCTAATGTTGCTATCCCTGGAAAACATTTTATACATGAAAATCATGTGTCCCCTTAATCTCCTTACTTCCAATGAGAACATGTTTAATTTTAGTAGCCTGTTCTGATTGGTCAGGTCCTCCATCCCCTTTATGAGTTTGGTTGCCCTCCTCAAGGACATCCATTCTGTTCACTGGTGCCCAAAACTGGACCGCATACTCCATACATTGGGGGCGTACAGTGATCACAGTACTTCCTCTGACAACTCCTTCATCTACTTTTTGATTGAGAAGGATTGCACCATCTTGGTCCAGCCCTCATCCAGAGTTACCTTCTGATCACTGGGGGAGGGGAGAGCGAGGAAATGCTTCCTCTTGTCTGCAGCAGCCTAGGCAAGGTCAATGGCTGGAGCCCCAGGATGGCTTTTTACCGATGAAAGGTTTTATTAATGAAACATATACTGTTGCTGTATATTGTAACATGTCAGGAATTTATTTCAGCAGACTTGTTAAGTTACTGAACGGTTGCCTTTAAGGGACAATTTTGGGGATGCCTGAAATTTTACCTCAAGCCCTTCTAGGACGCCTGGGAAAAAGCAGTGAACCAACCACAGGAGCTACCAATTAGATTCTTGTGGACCTTCTGTGCACATACCGAGTCCCCAGGGGCATAAATAGAAATCACAGGGCCCCATAGCAAAACCTTGTATGGGGCCCCCGTGATTTCTAGATAAGTCCGCCCGATAACCCAAACAGCCCACCGGAGGGTGACCCTGCAGAGCCCACCATAGACTCTCTATGGCGAGCGGTCAAGCCCTCTTACCTGTCTGGCCGATCCTCTGTCCGCCTCCTTCTCCTCCACGATCGCTTGCGGGCCCCGCCTCCTCTGTCACTGGGCCCCACCTCCTCGATCGCCGGGCCCGCCTCCCCATCGCTAAGACCTGCCTCCTCAATCGCTGGGCCCCGCCTCCTCCATCGCTGCCGACGACGGGCCCAGCCACCTCCTCCGAAGCTGCTGGTTGTCATCGACTGTGAGGAGGTACGCTCCGCTGCACATGCGAATGGCGGCGTGTTTCTCCTCACAGCCGCCAGTGACAGCCGGCAGCCTGAAATGCCATAGCGACCCAGGCGGCCCGCACGGCATCAGGGGGATGTCCTGGCCGGGCCCCCCTGTGCCCCATAGCGGCCACCTGGGTCGCTATGGAGATTGTTACGCCACTGAGGGCGACTGAACCTGGGGAGCAGGGTAATAAGAGGTGATTGTTACGCCACTGCGTGTCCCCCATTGAAGGGAGTAGCATGGGAATTTTTGCCAGGTCATAGCTGACTGCAGACTGAAATGGGGGGGCCAGGCACATTGGGAGGGGGGGCCCGGGCACATTGTTACGCTGTATCAGCACCTCAAATCACGCCAAACAAAGGTGAATGCAGCATTTCCGCTAGTGCATGGCAATGCGATATCGAGAAGGTACATGCAGTGGTGTATTTTGGTTTTGCGCTGCCCTAGGCAAGACTAAACCCGAGCAGGTGGTGGTGGTGGGACTACTTTACATTAGGTATGGGGGATCCCTAATCTAAATTAGTCCCGCCCCTTCCTGTTTAAGACGTTTTGCATAACCTGTCAGTCGCGGGATTCAGCGCGCGCGGTGTGTGTAGATTCTGACGGGTTGCGCTATCAGCGTAGCGGGATGCTCTAGTTCTACCTTGGCGATAGCCGCCTTCTCCGTTCCTGGCTTGATGGGCTCCCTAGTTCTGCAGCTACAATGCCCGTTCTCTCCTGCCCATGCTGCGCTGGTCTCTAGTTCTGCCGCTGCAACACCGATCTTCTGCCTTCATATGCTGGGCCCTCTAATTCCGCAGTAACCAATCTTCTGCCTTGGCCGCCGTGCCCTGTAGCTCGCCCCGCTCCAGGGGCGTCGCGAGGCTGGGTGACATTCGGAGCGGTAACCGAGTGTCACCCCGCCGAGACGTCACTGCGCATGCGCTACAGTATTCCGATACCTGCCGGCGGCCATCTTGGTGATGGACGCCGGCAGAGAGAGGAGGGGACAGTCACCCGGCGGGATAAGGTATGCCGCCGGGTCCCCTCCTCTCTCCTGATACTGTCGGGCGTTCGGTCCATGACCGAGCGCCTGACTTTTCAGAGGGGGGTGACACCAAAATGGCTGTGAGTCATTTTGGTGTCACCCCTCCTAATGGTGTCACCCGGGTGCGGGCCGTGCCCCCCTTGTGACGCCACTGCCCCGCTCTAGAGACATAACCTGGCACGGAGGTCACAGGCTGCACTTCCCCGGACTCACCACCATGGAGGGGCCGATGAGCACGATGACCATCTGGATCTCAGCGCCGGGGTCCTGCGGAAGCTCCTCCGCTGCCTGAAGTCAGAGACTTGGGTGCCGGTTTCCGGTCCGGCGCATGAACTGCCGGCGCATCCGGATGAAAGTCACACACACCAATGCATTGCCCAGCATGTTGACCAGGAAGAGGAAGGAGCTGCAGCCGGCATATATGTTGGAGTAGGCGGCATAGGGGGACACGTTGGTCCCCCAGTCAAAGAAGCACCAGGTCCAGGGCAGGGCAGTCATTTATGAATAATTTATAATATCATTTTTTTTTTTTAGCTTTCCTAACTGGTTTGGGGGCAGCATTTTTTTGGCGCCCCCCGGAAAGTGCCGCCCTAGGCAAATGCCTTGTTTGCCTTGCAGTAGATACACCCCTGGGTACATTGGGTTGCTATTCAGAATGAATGTCATCATATCAGCCCATCAAACAGTGTGCAATAGTGTGAAGGAGCCCTAAAAGAGGACATGTGACCGGCCTGAAGACATTGGGAGAAGGAGAGTATACTAAAAAAAATACAGCAAAGGACTGGGAGGAGCAATAGGGATTGGGGAGAGCAATGAGGGCTGGGGAGAGCAATGAGGGCTGGGGAGAGCAATGAGGACTGGGGAGAGCAATGAGGACTGGGGAGAGCAATGAGG
>NW_017308853.1:7480-7733 GCF_000935625.1 Nanorana parkeri | reverse complement strand
ACTAGATGGCTGGTGTGGCTCTTGCCGGTCACATCATTTGTTTTCATCACAAGTACTTTTTCCACAATGTCATTCCCAGAATTGTCCCCGATGCCGGAGGAGACTGACGCTGCATTATGCTAATCGGGATGTTTTCTGAGAAATTCATCATTAAAATTTGCATCCGCCATTAGACAAAAGCAGCGTAGGGAGCGGTGTGCAGCCCGGCCCGTCAGTCTGTACACGGCGGCGGGGGGGCGATGATGGACGAGAT
>NW_017308853.1:3575-7197 GCF_000935625.1 Nanorana parkeri | reverse complement strand
TGTGCGGTTCCACGGGTCTCCTTCCCCGATGGTGGGCAGGTCTTGGAAGCTGCAGAGATCAGGACTCGTATGTGCGACATGACATGGCTCTGTCCTCTGAAGCATCCTCCTGTGAGTTCAAGGTGGCCAGAAGACATGTGCCTAACTGGGTGGGTCATTGACCTCCTGGGCTCACAGGAAGTAGGTAAAAGTAGATGTAAACCCCAAACTGAACGGCATCTGCATTGTAGACATTTGTGTATCAGAAACAATTGCTACTTCTTTAGCCTTTTGTTGCATCTCAACTCTGCCGATCTCCTGCAGCCTCTACGCAGCCACTTCCAGTCTACATTCACCAGCGATGACCGGTCTTCATTTCCCAGGATGGGTTTCCCTGTTGGTGACAACAGTGGACCGTGTCTGTGCAATGTGCCAGCAGGAGCCACGTGTAGTCCCCTTTGGCAGAGCACGCAGCAGGGCGACAACACAAGGGAACAAATAGGAGGCAGGCACTGCGCCTGGTCACCCTATAGCAGGAAGCGCCCGTGTAAGGACCCTGATGGCGGGATCACCGGAGCTTATTTTAATAAAAGCCACAGATTTCCAATATTGAAAATGACTTTAGAGATGTTAAAGATTTCGGGTGGTTTTAGCGGTTTGGTTTATATATATATTTTTAAGTGGCGCTAAGTATCATTTCACCTGGAAGACTCATAGTGCTGAGTTTGCAGGGGGGCAGCCGTGGAGACGGGGGATGGGGGACGGGGAGACAGGGGTTGGGGGACGGGGGGAGTATTTTGGCCAGAGCTGCTTTTATACTTTTATAGCCATTAAAGGAAAAAAACAAAACTCTGGAGTCGGGCTGTAACATTTTTGAGCCCTGATGAAGCCTCTTAGAAACCTGAAGCGTGTTGATAAAAGATGATATCTGGATTGCAGGTTTGCTGCTCTCCTTCCTTCGTCTTCAGCCTCATCCTCTCTATTCCTCCTTGTGACCATCGTCACCAGGACAGGAAGTGAGGGGAAAGCCCAAAATGTTACCGTTGTGGTGGAGTGGAAATTTCCACTCCAACAGGGGACACTTCCTTCCCGTAGCCAAGTATGCAGATCGGGAGTTCTGATTTCACTGTTTACTTTTGCTGATCAGCATGCAGAAGCCACCGGATCAGCACGACAGCCAGGCAACTCAAGTTTTCAGTAGAGGGGACAGAAAATATTGCTTCTATATTTCTGTTGGTCCGGGTTTCAAGTAGCGATCCTCTTTGTGAACCGACTGACTGTTATTTTGCTGGCGCTATATAAATCCTGTATAATAATAATAATAATAATAATAATATTGTTTTATACACAAGATAAAAAAAAGTTAAAAGTGCATTAACATTATTGACCTTTAAAACATCCTAATCGGCCCTAATTAATTCCTTCCTCTCTGAAATAAAATAACAAATAAAATGAATAAAAATGAAAAAAATATATATATTGTTGGTAAAAAATAAAAAATCAGCAAAAAATATTAACTGTTTTTTTTTCCTTTCCTTTTTTTGGTTTCCGTTCCACCAATATATATATTTTTTTTTATGTTCATCTGTTTTTTGTTTTTTTTTTAAGCGTCACTTAAAAAAAATAAAAAATTAAATGTGTAAACTGAAATAAATTTGCAAATACATTTCTACCAGAAACATTGCTGCGCTGTCACTTTATTACAACTGGTAACAAATTGTTGAGTGCGTTTGTCGTTTGTTTTGCGTCACTTTAAATGGGACACATTGTAGCAGAAAAATAGAAAAACGAAACATTGTCTTCATATTTTGTGTGTATAGATTATAAAGAAAATGAAATTATTTGTGCAAGAGAATATTGGCAAAAGAAAGACTAGTTTCTCTCTCTGACCCTCCCCCCACGCACACACACTTAAATATTTACAAAGTTCTCGCTGGATAAACAGTTCCGTGCAGTACAGGTGTGTGCGTAAGGATTGCTCGGCTCCAGGCGCAGGTTGTCGGGGCACCAGAGCTGAAATGGTTAACTTGTCAATTTACTTTGCAAATCAGTGCAGCACATTATAGGGATCGCTCACAGATTTGAATAATGTATTTGTCAAATAAGTTCTTTGTTGTCATCGATCCGTCACCTCTCTCTTCATATGTAAACTGTCCCTGAACAAAGAATGCAAATGACCCCCCCCCCCTTACCCATCACCTGATGATCTCCCCCTACCCATCACCTGATGATCTCACCTGACCCATTACCTGATGATCCCCCAATCCCCCATCACCTGATGAACTCACCTGACCCATCACCTGATGAACTCACCTGATGCATCACCTGACCCATATCCTGATGATCTCCCCCTTCCCCATCACCTGATGAACTCACCTGATGCATCACCTGACCCATATCCTGATGATCTCCCCCTTCCCCATCACCTGATGAACTCACCTGATGCATCACCTGACCCATATCCTGATGATCTCCCCCTTCCCCATCACCTGATGATCTCCCCAACCCCATCACCTGATGATCTCCCCTTCCCCATTACCTGATGATCTCACCTGATCCATTACCCGATTAACTCACCTGACCCATTAGCTGATGATTTCCCCCTTCCCCGCTGCGTGAGTGACAGCTGGCTCTGCCTATCTAAAGGCAGAGCCAGCTGTACCCGCCCCCTCCCCCATCCGTTCCGCCAGTCAGCGCTGGAGGATCGGATCGGAGAGGGGAATCCAGCCCCTCCCCCTGTCACGGCAGAGAGCCGTGACAGGATCGAGAGGTGAGCGAACGCCGGTATGTGTTCGCTCACCTCCCGATCTACTGAGCCGACCTGCGACAGTCTCATTGTCACACGTCGGCTAGAACTATGAGGAGTGAAAAGCCCCCCCTCCCCCCCCCCCTCATAGTTCTCCTTTAATAAATTGATATACATCACTGATAGAAAGATGATATCATGAGAAATGATTAATATACAACTTGTACAAAATCAGAATGTCTGCAAAATATGTGAGAGGAAAACATACTGAAAATGTATTGTATGATAAGCACTGGATAACGCTGATTTCGGGATTTGATGCAGATGGAGCAGCAGATACTGGACGATGCTGAGGAGAGGAGCGGATCCCGGAGCAAGAGAGCCGCCGGTATGAACACCAGTAATAACAATCAATGATAAAAGTTTAGTAAAAAATGTGTTCCCCATGACCCCTGTGTGTGTTGTAAAGTAGTCGCCGCTCCAAGCTCCCCCCCGGGATGTAACAGACGTAGCCCCCCTCCAGAAGGAAGGACAGTGTCAGAGGTGATTGGAGGATCTACAGCCGAGTGATACACAAATAAGATACATTGTTGTTCAGAGTTCAGGGACTTGGATGGATTTTTAAGATTTAATTCCGGAGTTTAGCGTCACTTTCCTCCCCTCAGTGAAGACGAGGGTCCTTCTGAACTGTCCGTACACCTTTCATTAGAGACATCCTCTTCATTCAAAACAACAAAGAAATGTAGCTTTTCTCCAAGGCCCGGCCTTTGGGCAGCAGGGAGTAGAGGGGCAGCAGGGAGTAGAGGGGCGGCGGGGAGTAGAGGGGCAGCGGGGAGTAGAGGGATAGCAGAGAGTAGAGGGGCAGCAGGGAGTAGAGGGGTAGCGGGGAATAGAGGG
>NW_017308853.1:0-3168 GCF_000935625.1 Nanorana parkeri | reverse complement strand
AGAGGGGCAGCGGGGAGTAGAGGGGCGGCAGGGAGTAGAGGGGCAGCAGGGAGTAGAGGGGCAGCAGGGGTGTGGAATTCCTATCTCCCGACGTCCGGGACATGCAGTTCCGGGTGCTGGGCGGGGACTTGTTTTCTACATGTAGCCCTGTTTTGGGCTAGCAGAGCTAAATGTACAGCGGGGAAGCCGGCGCTTGTTTTGTACACGTGATCTCGGCTGTGTCGCAGAGATCACTTGCATGCAGCCTGCAGGTCTGCCGTTCTCCATTGGGGGGGAGGTGGAGGGTTGGCAGGTAAGGGGGGCGCATTGAGGAACCTGGCCTTGGGGCAGCAGAGAGAGTAAACACGGCCCTGCCCCTTGTACGCAGCATAGCGCGACGTCTCACGCAGGGTCATGTCTCCCTCTAAGGTTTCCTCCTATGTGCTCTTTTGGAGAGCGAAAGTCCATGGCGGGAGAGGGGCGGGGGGCCCAAGAAAATGTTTGCCCAGGGTCCAATTAATATTAAAGACGGCCCTGCATATACATTCAGACAAGAGTGAAGTTCAGCCGGGAGCGATCAGCAGTTAGCATGGACCAAGCAGACTCAGGGCAAGGTGGGAAAGTTTCATAAAAGTCCAGGCAGTCCCCGAGTTACATACATCCGACCCCTACTTACCAACGGGGGCTATTACTGCACAGCAGGGGGTCCCAGGCTGCATCCAAAGTGTACCGCGCAGCATATAAGTAGTTGTAATGCTACCGAGCACGTGCCGACGAGGAGTGCCCGCCTCTTTGGGTCTGGTTCGTAGTACCGCACGTACATTACAGGAAGTTGGCTCTTGTTAGACGTGCAGACGAGGGGTGCCCGCCTCTTCTTCCGGGTCACTGTGAGGTTTTTACTGCTGTCTATATCCTCATTAGAAAGATGTAATCTCACTTCCTGTCCTTGGGACAACAGGAAGTGAGAGGAAATCTACCCCTCGGAAGGGAAATTCACTCCAGTAAGAGTGAACATGGGGTAAAAGGCGTCTCCACTGAAAGCTTTGATCACCGATCCTTGTTTCCCATTTTCAAAATCCAATTGTCACAGGGACAGGAAGTGAGGTGAAATCTTTTGAACAGGGGCACAGACAGCAACACAAACATTACAGGGGGGTTAACCCTTCACTATGCTATCCAAAACTAAAAAAAAAATTTGGGGCTGGAGTTACACTTAAAAAATGTATCTGTTCCAACTTACATACAAATTCAACTCAAGAACAAACCTACAGAACCGATCTTGTGCGTAACCCGGGGAACTGCCTGTAAACTGTTTCTAAAGCAAGAATGTAGGGGAATTGGAGAGCAAATTTTACCAAAATTTTGGTGGTGGTGACTTCAGATTTTCAGAAATTTCGCTCATCTCTGACTTTTATATAATCATGAAAGAACACAGATCCTGGAGGGAAATCAGAGCAGTTCTGTTTGATATTAACAGGGTCATTCTCAAAAAGGGTGAAGAGTTTGGAGAAGGCCAGAGAATCTAGGACAGGGGTGCCCACAATTTTTTGTGTTAAGATCTACTTTTCAAATGACGAGCTGCATGAGATCTACCAACGAAAAAAAAACCTCCCTCGCTGTCTCCTGGCTGTCTCTCCTCTCTCATTCCTGGCTGTCTCTCCTCGCTCCCTCTCCTGGCTGTCATTCCTCAGTGTCTCTCCTGGCTGTCTCTCCTCGCTCTCTCCTGGCTGTCTCTCCTCTCTCTCTTTCCTGGCTGTCTCTCCTCTCTCTCTTTCCTGGCTGTCTCTCCCCGCTCTCTCTCCTGGCTGTCTCTCCTTGCTCTCTCCCCTGGCTGTCTCTCCTTGCTCTCTTTCCTGGCTGTCTCTCCTCTCTCTCTCTTTCCTGGCTGTCTCTCCTCGCTTTCTCTCCTGGCTGTCTCTCCTCTCTCTGTCTTTCCTGGCTGTCTCTCCCGCTCTCTCCCCTGGTTGTCTCTCCTTCCTCTCTCCCCTGTCTGTCTCTCCTCTCTCTCTTTCCTGGCTGTCTCTCCTCTCTCTCTCTCCTGGCTGTCTCTCCTTGCTCTCTCCCCTGGCTGTCTCTACTCTCTCTCTTTTCTGGCTGTCTCTCCTTCCTGGCTGTCTCTCCTCGCTTTCTCTCCTGGCTGTCTCTCCTCTGTCTGTCTTTCCTGGCTGTCTCTCCCGCTCTTTCCCCTGGCTGTGTCTCCTTGCTCTCTCTCCTGGCTGTCTTTCCTTGCTCTCTCCCTGGCTGTCTCTCCCCTGGCTGTCTCTCCTTGCTCTCTCCCCTGGCTGTCTCTCCTATCTCTCTTTCCTGGCTGTCTCTCCTCTCTCTCTTTCCTGGCTGTCTCTCCCCGCTCTCTCTCCTGGCTGTGTCTCCTTGCTCTCTCCCCTGGCTGTCTTTCCTCTCTCTCTTTCCTGGCTGTCTCTTCTCTCGCTCTTTCCTGGCTGTCTCTCCTCTCTCTGCTGGCTGTGTCTCCTTGCTCTCTTTCCTGGCTGTCTCTCCCCGTTCTCTCTCTCCCGCCTCCCCTTGCTGTATTTTGCTGTGTAAACTAATATTCTTTGATGTAATACATAGCAGCACTACAACCCCCAGTATCCACCAGAAAGGTGTCGGGGAGCTCGGCTCAAAAGTCTCGGGCTGATAGGTAATCATGTGTGCACAGCGATATAAATATACCAACATGGAATAAAGGGGCCGCCCTTCCCCCCCTTCCTGATCCACCAGCATCAGCTCTGAGAGCTACGATCACCTGAGGGGCCCCCCTGATCTAGGACAACATGGCTGCGCTGGAAAGTGAGCTGAATTGGAGAATTTTTCCAAATCTGCTATGTTGGCCTGGATCGCCCCCTTCCCCGTCCTTCCCCAAACCCTTCACCCTTCTGTGAATAGCCCGGTAAGTGTCTATCTCTTCTTCTCCTCCAACAGTTCAGAGCGGCTCATGCTACTTCCCGTTCTTCTTCAATCAGCGCAACTACAACTCGTGTACCACGGACGGCGGGACTACCTTCATGTGGTGCAGTCAGACCTATGACTTCCAGACAGACCTCAAATGGAGCTTATGTGTCGACCAAGGTGAGGGGGGCCGTTCTCTATTGATTTTATCAATCGACACAAAAGCTTACAGAATTACTGATAGAAAAAACAAATCATAACAAACAAATAAATGTAAAAGAAAACAGTATTTTTAATGAAAGG
>NW_017308852.1:125533-131809 GCF_000935625.1 Nanorana parkeri | reverse complement strand
GAGGAAAGAGAGAGAGGGGAGGAAAGAGAGAGAGGGGAGGAGAGAGAGAGAGAGGGGAGGAGACAGAGAGAGGGGAGGAAAGAGAGAGGAGGGGAGGAAAGAGAGAGAGGGGGGGGAGGAGAGAGAGAGAGAGACTCTCTAACATCTACATCAATGGACTGGCTGTAGCTCTAGAATCCTCCTCAGCACCAGGACCGGCTCTACATGACACCGAGGTGAAGTTCCTGTTGTATGCAGATGACCTATTACTGTCACCGAGAGAGAGGTCTACAAGACAACCTGGAAGTGCTGGAGAAATACAGTGCGGCATGGGCACTACCCATCAACCAAAAGAAAACAAAGGCCATCGTTTTCCAAAAGAAGAAGAACACAAAAACCATGAGTTCTTCTTTCACACTTAATGACTGCACTCTCGATGAAGCCAACAGCTACACATACCTCAGCCTAGAAACAAACCAATTGGTAAGTTTAAAACCAGCCATAGAGACCCTAAGAGACAAGGCGTGTAGAACCTTCTAGGCCATCAGGAGACAACTCTATAAACTAAAACCGCCGGTAAGAGTCTGGCTTCAAATCTTTGATAGCGTCATCACCCCAATCCTCCTCCATGGCAGTGAAGTGTGGGGCCTCATCACCTACCCAGACCAACTCAAATGGGACTCCAGCCCAACAGAAATATTCCATCTGGAATTCTGCAAGCACCTCCTCCAAGTCCATCGGAGCACCTCTAACAATGCTTGCCGGGCTGAGCTGGGCAGATTCTCCTTAATTCTTGCAGTACAGAAGAGGGCGCTATCATACTGGGACCACCTAAACAGCAGCAGCCCCAACTCGTACCACCATAAAGCCATACTGGCCAACAAGGAACACTCTAAACCATGCGGGCTGCAACAACTCATCAGCACCTTGTCCATCAAAAGCTCCCATGAACGCAACCTGACAAAATATTTAATAAAAGGACATAATGAATGATTCCAGAGAAAACTATATCAGAGAAACTCATGGCCCCATACCTGGAGGTACTACAAGGCCCCAAGGACAGACAAATCCTGAGCCGGTACAGACTGAGCGCCCACAACCTGGAGATTGAATCAGGGCGTCATAGACAGACCTACAAACCCATGGAGAGTAGACTATGCCAGCGGTGTGACCAGGGGGCCATGGAAGATGACGTCAACTTCCTCCTACAGTGCCCTAAGTACTCAGCACTGAGGGACACTCCCTTCCAGAGACTCCGCTCTCATCCCAGACTTCACCTCTATAGAAGAGAAGAGGAGACTCCACATGGCGGCTCTGGATGGACAGTTGGATAAATGGCTCTATATTTAGGATGTATCCGGTCTATAAATGGCGGCTCTAGATGGACAGTTGGATAAATGGCGGCTCTGGATGGACAGTTGGATAAATGGCTCTATATTTAGGATGTATCCGGTCTATAAATGGCGGCTCTAGATGGACAGTTGGATAAATGGCGGCTCTGGATGGACAGTTGGATAAATGGCTCTATATTTAGGATGTATCCGGTCTATAAATGGCGGCTCTAGATGGACAGTTGGATAAATGGCGGCTCTGGATGGACAGTTGGATAAATGGCTCTATATTTAGGATGTATCCGGTCTATAAATGGCGGCTCTGGATGGACAGTTGGATAAATGGCTCTATATTTAGGATGTATCCGGTCTATAAATGGCGGCTCTGGATGGACAGTTGGATAAATGGCTCTATATTTAGGATGTATCCGGTCTATAAATGGCGGCTCTGGATGGACAGTTGGATAAATGGTTCTATATTTAGGATGTATCTGGTCTATAAATGGCGGCTCTGGATGGACAGTTGGATAAATGGCTCTATATTTAGGATGTGTCCGGTCTATAAATGGCGGCTCTGGATGGACAGTTGTAGAGCTGCAACAATTAATCGACTAAGTCGAGTATAATCAATGATTGAAAACGTTGTCAACGTTTTCCATCATCGATTAGTTGAAGTCAGATTAGTTTGACCTGCATGCGGCTCGCCGCACGCTTCTTCTCCTCCTTGCACGCTACAACTCTTCCCCGCCATACACACTCACCGCACGTCGCATCTCCCTGCCTGCCCATCCACGATCGGCACAATTAGCCCTCGTTCACACCTGAGCGTTTTGTAGCGCGTTCTACGCTCGACGAGCGCTCTACAAAACGCTCAAAAATATAAATCCCATTGTATTCAATGGTCTCTTTCCCACCTTGGCGTATTTCCGCCCGTCCCTAACGCGCTACAAAACGGCCCACGTCTGAAAAGGTACAGGTACTACTTTGGGCCGTTTTGTTGCGCGTTTCCATTGGGATACAGCCAAGTAGCCTTCGGGGTCGCACGACTTTTTACCGCGGACCGCGGTAAAAAAAAAACGCGTGACACACGCGCATATGCAATACGCCTAGGTGTGAACGAGACCTTAAGGAAGAGCAGGAATGGGGAAAGGCAGCTGCCAGACAGGCCAACAATCTGTTCAGGTAAGCCTGCACCCCCCCACTGCTCCGGTGATGGACTACAATCTCAATACAAACTAGTAGTTCCATGACTGGAGCCATTTTTTTAATCCGATTAATCAAACTTAATAATCGGCTAACTAATCGATTTAGAAAATAATCGTTAGCTGCAGCCCTAGACAGTTGAATAAATGGCTCTGTATTTAGGATGTATCTATCCTCTATATATACGGGTAACAGCATGTGATGGACATTAAAGATGTCACAGTGAATATGGAAAACCAAATAAAACATGACGGGGTGTAAATATAAAATAATATCTTCTTACCTCCTCTGCTACCAGTTCCAGCAATGTCTCCTCTCTACTTCCTCCAAACTAACCTCTCACCTGGAACTTCATTTTTATACATGACATCACTTCCTATGTATACATGTCATAACTTCCTGTGCACACCTTACATCACTTCCTGCTTGAGCGGAACACTGACAATAAAGAAGATCCCCACCGTGTGTTGAATATAGATACTACAGTCTATGGTGTACGTTTAATAAACTGTGAAAGAGTGTGATAAGCAGTGAGAAGGCTTTTCTCACCTTAGCAAAGTGAAAAGTCTAGAAAATGGTGTTTAATAACCCGAGATAAGTCAGGTAGGAACAGAAATATCTCACCTCTTCTCATCCTGGTGATAAGTACACAGAAAGTAATGGGAATGTACCTGTTTAATAAAGGGAGAAAAGTAGAGAACAGCTTTATCGTGATATAAGTATTGTGCAAAGTACCCTTGATTTAGCACCCTGTCAGACCTGGTGATAAAGGCCTTTTTCTCGAGAAGCACTGAGCAAAGATACAGGAACTTCCTCCTCTGTCACTCAGTTCTTCTCTGTTTCCAGTCCTGAGGAGAAGTTTGAGTGGTATGTTTCTACGCTCGACGAGCGCTCTACAAAACGCTCAAAAATATAAATCCCATTGTATTCAATGGTCTCTTTCCCACCTTGGCGTATTTCCGCCCGTCCCTAACGCGCTACAAAACGGCCCACGTCTGAAAAGGTACAGGTACTACTTTGGGCCGTTTTGTTGCGCGTTTCCATTGGGATACAGCCAAGTAGCCTTCGGGGTCGCACGACTTTTTACCGCGGACCGCGGTAAAAAAAAAACGCGTGACACACGCGCATATGCAATACGCCTAGGTGTGAACGAGACCTTAAGGAAGAGCAGGAATGGGGAAAGGCAGCTGCCAGACAGGCCAACAATCTGTTCAGGTAAGCCTGCACCCCCCCACTGCTCCGGTGATGGACTACAATCTCAATACAAACTAGTAGTTCCATGACTGGAGCCATTTTTTTAATCCGATTAATCAAACTTAATAATCGGCTAACTAATCGATTTAGAAAATAATCGTTAGCTGCAGCCCTAGACAGTTGAATAAATGGCTCTGTATTTAGGATGTATCTATCCTCTATATATACGGGTAACAGCATGTGATGGACATTAAAGATGTCACAGTGAATATGGAAAACCAAATAAAACATGACGGGGTGTAAATATAAAATAATATCTTCTTACCTCCTCTGCTACCAGTTCCAGCAATGTCTCCTCTCTACTTCCTCCAAACTAACCTCTCACCTGGAACTTCATTTTTATACATGACATCACTTCCTATGTATACATGTCATAACTTCCTGTGCACACCTTACATCACTTCCTGCTTGAGCGGAACACTGACAATAAAGAAGATCCCCACCGTGTGTTGAATATAGATACTACAGTCTATGGTGTACGTTTAATAAACTGTGAAAGAGTGTGATAAGCAGTGAGAAGGCTTTTCTCACCTTAGCAAAGTGAAAAGTCTAGAAAATGCTGTTTAATAACCCGAGATAAGTCAGGTAGGAACAGAAATATCTCACCTCTTCTCATCCTGGGGATAAGTACCCAGAAAGTAATGGGAATGTACCTGTTTAATAAAGGGAGAAAAGTAGAGAACAGCTTTATCACGAGATAAGTATTGTGCAAAGTACCCTTGATTTAGCACCCTGTCAGACCTGGTGATAAAGGCCTTTTTCTCGAGAAGCACTGAGCAAAGATACAGGAACTTCCTCCTCTGTCACTCAGTTCTTCTCTGTTTCCAGTCCTGAGGAGAAGTTTGAGTGGTATGTTCTATTCAGAGCCTAGTGCTATTCTATCCAGCTGTTACCCCTATCTAACTTTTTAAAAAAATAAATACATATACTATAATACAGGGCTCAAAATTTCAGGTCCTGAGCTCCTAGCCAGGCCTTCAAAGTTACTCGACACCAGTTGCCCTTCATAACACAAACAAACACACTACAAATCGGAACATGTAAATCCTGTTTTTTAGCAATTTTCTTCATTTTAACGGTGAAATAACTGTTGCACTTTGCCATAGCGGTGCTTTGTAATATTGTTAATGGGTGGTTTGGCAGATTAAACTACGATCCTGTCAGGAGGAATGCAGATTATCACAAAGGATGTCATTGTGCAGCTTAGAATACATTCCCCCCATTGCTTTCTCAACTGATCACTGAGATAACTTATCTCAGCCTTTCAAAGCTGTTACGTGAGAAGTTTTCTTTTCGCAGGTTATTAAACAACATCTGTGCAGCAGAGAAAAACCAAGAGATCTGCTGAGTAAAGTTAACTCGTGCTAAAGCTAGTTTTATCACAGTTTATTAAACGTACACCTATGTTTGTTACATTTTGCCCGTTGCCTTGCGGTCCAGTCTTCTGGTGTTACATTCGGGATTACGCCCGCATATTATAACCCAATTATAATCCAGACAATGAGGAAAAGGAAAAACTATCATTTTATGAGGTTTTAATATTGATAAATGTCAAACTGGAAAATGAATAACAAACTGAAAATCACTTATAACATATAAAAGAAGAAATACACAATACTTATATCTACATTTATATTCTACTAAACATTACTGATAACGTCATCGATTGAAACGTGGAATAACTTTATTACCATCACACAGAATAGACACCAATCACAATCCGAAGAACGAAAACAAAAGATTCATTAAAAAAAAAACATTCTTATTGCTTCTGTTCTAATATTTATAGTTATGAAGATACAAAATTATAAAATACAACTCAAATTAGATGCTCAGAATTGTAAAATATTAGGGCTGGTAATGATTAAAATTTTCCTGTTCGATTAATCAAATTTTTTTAAAATTGATTAATCGATTAATTATAACGCACATACAGATCCAACTACATTGGCCTATACACATACAGCACAGCAATGAAGTAATAAAATGAACTAGGATCACACTAATCCAGCACGTTATTATTCTGAGTTGCCCCACTCAATATGGCCGCCGCTTAAATGGGGCAACTCAGAATAATAACGTGCTGGATTAGTGTGATCCTGAAAGTATCATTTGATAATACAATACAAGCCCCCTTTTAATTCAATATAATACCGGTCCTCTTTAGAAATATATGTTAAAAGTCAAGAAAGTCTTAAAATGAGTATTCAGTAGATTTTCAGTCTATGTCTGCTTTTGTTTATCTGTATTGTACTCTGCACTTTTCTTATGGTATAGTGGAACTGGCCGTTAGTGATAAGAGTTATCTATGACTAATGCTATCTGATTCCAAAATGTGTCTTTTTATCTATTTCTCAAGACACTGTCTCTCTTCAGTATGTGCTTATATGGTACAAAGTTTAAACGTTGATTCAGCATTTTCCACACTACATTCTCAGTATAAAGACTAAGAAACTCTTGTAATAAACTGAACATGTTTGAATCTGCCTCAGTGTAGTTCATTCTGTGT
>NW_017308852.1:112813-123440 GCF_000935625.1 Nanorana parkeri | reverse complement strand
TGACAGCTCTCCTCCCACCATCCACACTATATTCTCTGACAACTCACCCCCCCCATCCACACTACATTCTCTGATAGCTCTCCTCCCACCATCCACACTACATTCTCTGACAGCTCTCCTCCCACCATCCACACTACATTCTCTGACAGCTCTCCCCCCACCATCCACACTACATTCTCTGACAGCTCTTCTCCCACCATCCACTCTACATTCTCTGACAACTCACCCCCACCATCCACACTACATTCTCTGACAGCTCTCCTCCCACCATCCACACTACATTCTCTGACAGCTCTCCTCCACCATCCACACTACATTCTCTGACATCTCTCCCCCACCATCCATCTGTCAGCCAGTTAACAATTTCAACAAGCTGCTGCCTGCGGCTGAAGGAAAGCACCTGGAAACTCCTGGGGGCCACCCAAGTGCATAAACTCATTCATGTCTCTGTACAGGCCTCTGCACCCATGTGATGAGTCCGAGTGTTTTCATATCCTCCAGTTGTTCTATGCACTAAACAGTTCCACCTGATAAAATCCATCGTACATTTGTCATCAGAATCAGCAGGAACTTCCTCTCTGATGTGTTACAGATAACCGAAGTCTAATTAGACATTTCCCCGAGTCGGAATGCAGTGAGGACGCTCCGTAGTGTGACTTTTCTGGTGTCTAAGAAGCCGATATTTCTCACGAAAGGATTTCCCGCACTCCGAACATGAGTAAGGACGCTCACCAGTGTGAATTTTCTTATGTTTACTAAGGGTTGAACTATGAGTGAAAGATTTCCCGCACTCTGAACATGAGTAAGGACGCTCACCAGTGTGGATTCTCTGGTGTTTAACAAGGGCTCCTTTCTCAATGAAAGATTTCCCACACTCTGGACATAAATAAGGGAGCTCACCTGTGTGACTTCTCTGGTGTCCAAGAAGTTTTTGCTTATCAATGAAATATTTCCCACACTCTGAACGCTCACCCGTGTGAACTTTCTGGTGTATAACAAGGGATCCGTTCTTAGTGAAAGTTTTCCCGCACTCTGTACATGAATATGGACGCGCAAACGTGTAAGTCCTCTGGTGCCTAACAAGGGATCCTTTCTCAGTGAAAGATTGCCCGCACTCTGAACATGTATAAGGGCGCTCACCTGTGTGAATTTTTTGGTGCTGAAGAAGGGCTCCTTTATGAGTGAAAGATTTCCCGCACTCTGGACATAAATAAGGGCGCTCACCTGTGTGATTTCTCTGGTGTATAAGAAGTTTATGTTTCCCAAAGTAATTTTTTCCACACTCTGAACATGAATAGGGACGTTCACCTGTATGAGTCCTCTGGTGATTAACAAGGGTTGCTTTCAGAATGAAAGATTGCTCGCACTCTGAACATGAATAAGGACGCTCACCTGTGTGAGTCCTCTGGTGTTTAACAAGGGCTCCTTTCTGAGTGAATGATTTCCCGCACTCTGAACATGAATGAGGACGTTCACCTGTGTGAATTCTCTGGTGTCTAAGAAGGATATGTTTCCCAGTGAAAGATTTCCCACATACTGAACATGAGAATAGATCCTCACCTCTGTGATCTCCTTCATGGGGTGAGGAAGATTCCTTGGGATTAGATGGATCTCTTGCAGTGTGAGATCTTAGATGGATATTTCCAGTCATAGGATGTGAATGATCAGAAGATTCACCCTGATCAGAGGGATCCATTGATGTCTCCGAGCAGTGAGGTCTGTGATGTATATTTTGTGAGTGTGGATTCACTCCTGGAGAATCCTGTGTGATGACATTATCTTCTGACTTATAATCGGCAGATAATATAAGATGTCTCTCCGAGGTATTCCTGACATCACATCCATCTGCTGGAGAGAAAACATCATTACACACGTCAGTAATCAGAGTCATGTATGTTGGTCTAGAAGTCATCACAGAGCTCTGGCATGGAATTGGGTCCAATTGTAACCCCAAAATATGAAAACCAACCAGATAAAAGAGACAAAACCCCCAAAACACCTCTGACCGCCTGTAGACCATTGTACTGTTCATTAATGACCGCAATGGGGGGAATGGAGATGGACCTTCATATGGTGTACAGTATCTCCTCCTCATTTGTTGGTCACATGACGTTATATTGAGGAATGGAGATGGACCTTCATATGGTGTACAGTATCTCCTCCTCATTTGTTGGGGATATGACGTTATAATGAGGAATGGAGATAATCAGAAGTGACATAGAACTGTGACCTGTTCCCTCCATAGTGTCTGTTACTTACTTGTGTTGATTGGTAGAGAAATGTCATCCTGATCACTTTTCATCATCATCCCAACCTCCTCCGTGGACGGCCGGTCACCCCCCACATACGTCTCCACTTCTTCCACTTTAACCTCAGATTTTATATTGTTCCGTTCTTCACCCTAAACCCAAAGGAATGCAGCTCTTCATTCATTATTACAACATTAAATGTGTTTATAGTGTAAGTACCTGAATGTGACTTGGTATCGGCCTCCTGTAGTCTCCATATAAAAGACATAGATCCAGTCTTTATAGAAAGCAATAAAAGTGGGAGGTTCTCCAAGGGGAAGTTGAAATGGAGTAAAGCAAACATGAAACCAATGGACTACATAAAATAATGTTGCGTCACAAAGTTCAGAATCACTTGTTTTCTACACACCGAGTCCCACTTACCTGATCATGGTGAGGGATGTTCTGATCTTCCTGTGTGGAGTCCCGGGAATACAGAGGACGGGGACATCTCTCTGGTGGGTTTGTGTCACTGTACGGTTCCATCATAATCTTCTCCTCCTCTTTTATCTCATCTTTAACATCATTATCACAATCACTCTGGTTTATACCCTGAATATTGAGAACAATGAGATCAGATGTAACTACATAGATAATGAAGAGGTCAAAAAGTATCTCCTATTATCTATTATTTCTATATAACCTTATGTGAGATGGTGTGATCTTTCTGGGTGGAATCCCGGGAATACAGAGGACGGGGACATCTCTCTGGTGGGTTCCTCTTACTGGATCCATCTGTAGGAAACACACACACTGACTGAATACATTGTTTCTATGTGTGTATCAGATGATGGGGGATCTAGGTGGACCCTCCGTACTGCTCTCTCCTCTTACCCAGTGATGTGAGGGGCGGCTCATTCTCCATCACAACGTCCTTATAGAGATCCCGGTGTCCTTCTAGATACTGGAAACTTCTAGAATATTTTATCACGGTTTGCCTCTGTTGTCAGGCGGTGAGGTGGAGGCTCTGTAATGGGTGATGTCTACAGAAGACACTTGCTGAGTGTTAATGGCTCACAAGATATATTGGTCACTATTCCGTAATCCTGTTTGAAGGAAGAAGGTAACAATTATCAATGAAGACGTCCCAGAATCCTCCGCACTCGTCTTTTAGAAATCGAACAGTCACATGATCTAAAGAAGACTCTCTGTAGACAAATGCTGAATTGCTCAGTGTCAGATTTTGTGGGATAGTTCTGAGATTATGGACACTGTCCCCAGTACCCATGCTTCCAAGGTAGCGGCTAGTTCCTAACCTGCAGATTGCCCTGTGATGTCACAGGAAACATGTGACCAGGAAGCAGGAAATAGTAGCCGGGAAACTCTGCTATACGGTGGGAAGGAGGCTGCAAGCTGATCACACGTTTTTCACTGTAGGTCTCCCTCTCCCTTCCTCTGTCCATCTTCTTTTACCTCATATTCTCTCTGTATATCTGTCTGTATACCCTCCTCCCTCTCTGTATACCCCCCTCTCTTCCAACTCGCATTACACTCCTACAGCACTTCCTGTGTTTTCACCTACATCACTTCCTGTTTGTACCTTACATCACTTCCTTCTGTCTTCCACATGAGATCACCACCTTGTGTTGAATATAAATACTTCAGTCTCTGTCTTTGTGCTCGCTGCCTTCTGGTCTATTCCTCTATTACGTTACATCCATGACTACACACAGATTATACCTCACATCAAATCCAGACAATACCAAAATAAAATTAAAAAAATGACAATGTAATAGGTTTTTTTGAAAAATGTATAAAAGGTGAAACTACATAATAAACCAACTCTATGGTTATAAATGTTTACAAACTTGTAATAGCACCGAGGAGACTCATTTTACAAAGCTTCAATACAAGTATAAGGAGTATTATTTTAGTGACAGCGCTGCTGTATATGTCAGAGCTATATACATGTATAATGATAGTCTGTGACTGTGGGGGGACATTAGAGTGTCAGCTCCTGTGTACAGAGACTGATGTAATCGGCTCAGTGTCCTCTGTACAGCACTGTGATATATGTTAGTGATATATCAATGGATAGTAATAATGTTTGTGTGTGGAGAGCAGAATCTGCCCGGTGACTAATCCCACTCTGATAGGTTACTGTGGAGGGAGTGCAGCCATTGACAGTGGAGGTGGTGTGAAATCTGAGGTAAATCTCTGTGGAGAGCAGAATCTGCCCGGTGACTCCGATCCCACTCTGTGATTGGTTCCTGTGGAGGGAGTAAACAGTGGAGAAGATGTGAAGCGGGGACTCTGATTGGCTGTGAGGCTCCCCTCAGCTCCTTCTGTCAGTTACGGAATTCTCCATCTTGTTTTACGTTAGTGACAGAAGTGATGGAGGAATGTGGGGGAGGGGGGTTCTGTTCACGTCTTTCCAACTTGGAATTTCCTCCCTACAAACCCGGAACCGGATGGTGGAGAAGTAAGTATGTTACACCTCCTTCTGTAATGATCCCTTTGAGACTATACTGAATACAATGCCTGAGGTTTGTACACTTACCCAATATAGACCGGTAACACATACACTTACAGCGGCCAGGAGACGACAGGCTTAGGCCTGGAAATCTCCGTCTCTCCCCTCTGCCAGTGTGAAAGCTCTGGTGTCTCCTGTCATGTTCTATTAGAAGCTTACTGCTAGACATAAAGCTTCTCTATATATAAGAAGACATGGACTCCTTGGATTGTCGCCTCCTTGCCAGCCTCCTTTATTATGGATTCCTGAACTCTCTAGTTTCCTGATCTGTATTGGGCTGGTTGGTGCTGCGTGCTATCTCCCTATTTGAGGGTTTACCCCCCTTGGATGTGTTCTGGACCTTTCATGTTCCTGGCTTCCTCTGTCCCCTTCCCTCTCATCTGTGGAAGGCGGCTCTCCCTCTCCCCTATTATCTCTCTTCCTTCTATTCAGTTTGCTTCTTCTCGGTTTTCCACATATTCTCCTTTTCTCCGATACATTTTCCTATTCTCTCTTCTTAGTTTTGGTTTAGTGCTCCTTGCCTGGCCTGCCTCTTAGTGGACGTGGGCAGTTTGCTATGATTCAGGTGTCACTTATATTGCCCCATGTATACTTGGGGACGTACGGGTCCCTCATAATGTGTGTATTTGGGATGTAGCACTTCATCACATTATTGGATCTCTTTGTTGCCTCACTCCGTAGTTATCTCAAGTGTATTTCGAGTATCGGTGTAATTTCTTTGCCTGTTTCTGTAAATAAAAACGCGTGAGCGAAAAAAATGCCATCACTTTGACAACGTTTTAATGGTTATAATTAGGAGAGCACAAAAAAATTTAAAGGCCAATTAAAAAATGATTCACAAGTTTATAAAATACACACATTAATTGTTCAAATATATACATTTTAGACAATGTTTCAAAATATTTCCCAATATACACGAGACTCATTTATACCACAGATTGTAACTTTCCCTCATACTGCCGGAAAACTATCACCAGGAATGAATGTAATAGGAAAGGAAATGCCGATCTTATCAGATCCAGTCTCTTCCAAAGTTCTACAATGCAACAATGAAAAGTCGTTCCTTCTGAAGTAGCCACACCCTGATAGAGACGTTCTTTTATCATCAGAGTCTCCATTAACCCCCCCCACTTTGTTCCCTCAGCAGTTCAACATCACTCATTTCTGTCTGCACCCCTGTGTTGTCACTGATTTCCCCCCATGTCTGTACTACATTCCCTGGGAGCTCCCACCATCCACACAATATATTCTACAGCAGCTCCCCCTCCCCGATCCATACCATGATCTCTTGAAGCTGTCCTCCACCATCTACACTACATTCTCTGACAGCTCTCCTCCACCATCCACACTACATTCTCTGACAGCTCTCCCCCACCATCCATCTGTCAGCCAGTTAACAATTTCAACAAGCTGCTGCCTGCGGCTGAAGGAAAGCACCTGGAAACTCCTGGGGGCCACCCAAGTGCATAAACTCATTCATGTCTCTGTACAGGCCTCTGCACCCATGTGATGAGTCCGAGTGTTTTCATATCCTCCAGTTGTTCTATGGACTAAACAGTTCCACCTGATAAAAACCATCGTACATTTGTCATCAGAATCAGCAGGAACTTCCTCTCTGATGTGTTACAGATAACCGAAGTCTAATTAGACATTTCCCCGAGTCGGAATGCAGTGAGGACGCTGCGTAGTGTGACTTTTCTGGTGTCTAAGAAGTTTATTTTTCTCAGGGAAGGATTTCACGCACTCTGAACATGAATAAGGACGTTCACCCGTGTGAATTTTCTTATGTTTAACAAGGTGTCCTTTCTGAGTGAAAGATTTCCCGCACTCTGAACATGAATAAGGACGCTCACCTGTGTGAATTCTCTGGTGTCTAACAAGGGTTCCTTTATGAGTGAAAGATTTCCCGCACTCTGAACATGAATAAGGGAGCTTACCTGTGTGATTTCTCTGGTGTCTAAGAAATTTTTGTTTATCAATGAAATATTTCCCGCACTCTGTACATGAATGAGGACGCGCAAACGTGTGATTTCTCTGGTGCCTAACAAGGGATCCTTTCTCAGTGAATGATTTCCCGCACTCTGTACATGAATAAGGACGCGCAAACGTGTGACTTCTCTGGTGTCTAACAAGGGTTCCTTTCTGAATGAAAGATTTCCCGCACTCTGAACATGAATAAGGACGCTCACCTGTGTGATTTCTCTGGTGTATAAGAAGTGTATGTTTCCCAAAGTAATATTTCCCGCACTCTGAACATGAATAAGGACGCTCACCTGTGTGAATTCTCTGGTGTATAACAAGGGTTCCTTTCTGAATGAAAGATTTCCCGCACTCTGAACATGAATAAGGACGCTCACCTGTGTGAGTTCTCTGGTGTATAACAAGGGATCCTTTCTCAGTGAAAGATTGCTCGCACTCTGAACATGAATAAGGACGCTCACCTGTGTGAATTCTCTGGTGATTAACAAGGGTTCCTTTCTTAGTGAATGATTTCCCGCACTCTGAACATGTATGAGGATGCTCACCTGTGTGAATTCTCTGGTGTATAACAAGGATATGTTTCCCAGTGAAAGATTTCCCACATACTGAACATGAGAATGGATCCTCACCTCTGTGATCTCCTTCATGGGGTGAGGAAGATTCCTTGGGATTAGATGGATCTCTTGCAGTGTGAGATCTTAGATGGATATTTCCAGTCATAGTATGTGAATGATCAGAAGATTCACCCTGATCAGAGGGATCCATTGATGTCTCCGAACAGTGAGGTCTGTGATGTATATTTTGTGTGTTTGGATTCACTCCTGGAGAATCCTGTGTGATGACATTATCTTCTGACTTACAATCAGCAGATAATATAAGATGTCTCTCCGAGGTATTCCTGACATCACATCCATCTGCTGGAGAGAAATTATTACACACGTCACTAATCAGAGTCATGTATGTTGGTCTAGAAGTCATCACAGAGCTCTGGCATGGAATTGGGTCCAATTGTAACCCCAAAATATGAAAACCAACCACATAAAGGAGACAAAACACATCTGACCCCCTGGAGACCATTGTACTGTTCATTCATGACCGCTATGGGGGGAATGGAGATGGACCTTCATATGGTGTACAGCAGGGCTCAAAATTTGGGTGGAAATTTGGGTCTCCAAGTACCATGGGTCTCCGGTACTATGTGACCCGCAGCCAGCTTGGGTGGGGTTAATAAGGGGGCAGTATATTATTTTATGTGTGTGGGGGGCTTATAACGGGGGTGTATTATTTTTGTGTGCGGGTGGACTTTTCTTATTATATTTGTGCAGGGGGGGCGGGGGGAGTTGTAACATTGTTGAGAAGTGTATTATTGTGCTTTAAGCTGCCCATATACCTTACAACCATCGCAGGACTATCGTTGTGCGATGGTTGTAAGGTCATTAAAGTTTCGTACCATCTGCCCATCTTGGACCCCGCTGAGGGGAGGGCTTCCGATGATTGCAGTGCCGAGCGGGCAGTGTGCGCTTGCGCACACCGGCCCGTGCGGAATTCGTCTACCGACCACGCCACCAACCCGACAAAAATCGTGTATATTAGGCCCCATTCACACCTACAGTATATTTCAGGTGTGATTAGAGATTCCTGTATCAGGAACTTGCGTTTTCCTGCAGCCGGAATCCCTAATCTGCCATTTACAAGCGGCAATTATCATAAGATAAGAATTATCATAAGATTATTTAAGAGGGTGTGTTTAGGGGCGGAGTTAAGGCCGGGGCAGGGTAAAGGTTAGGTGGGGCAACTGGTGGCTAGTGTCTCTTAAGGCCTGGTTAGTAGCTCAGGACTTGAAATTTTGAGCCCTGGTGTACAGTATCTCCTCCTCATTTGTTGGTCACATGACGTTATATTGAGGAATGGAGATGGACCTTCATATGGTGTACAGTATCTCCTCATTTGTTGGGGACATGACGTTATGTTGAGGAATGGAGATACTCAGAAGTGACATAGAACTGTGACCTGTTCCCTCCATAGTCTCTGTTACTTACTTGTGTTGATCGGTAGAGAAATGTCGTCCTGATCACTTTTCATCATCATCCCGACCTCCTCCGTGGACGGCCGGTCACCCCCCACATACGTCTCCACTTCTTCCTCTTTCACCTCAACTTTTATATTGTTCCGTTCTTCACCCTAAACCCAAAAGAATGCAGCTCTTCATTCATTATGACATCATTAAATGTGTTTCGAGTGTAAGTACCTGAATGTGACTTGGTATCGGCCTCCTGTAGTCTCCGTATAACAGACATGGGGAAGGAGAAGCAGCACAAGGAGCCAGTCAGCTGCACTGCAGGGCTAATAAGGGTCATGCTGACTGAAAGAGAGAGCGAAGTGTCAGAAAGATGAGCTCATCAATCTGGTGCTTCTCATTTTACTGTCCAGTCAAAGACTGGGGAAGGGACAAAACCAGCAGGTGTTACTGACCGGCAGCACAAAAAAGTCATTTCAGGGCAGGTCTTCTACCCATTTTCCATGAGCCTGGGGGGCCAGGGACCTTAACCTTGGAGGCCCATCATCACACCGGCCTAGACTCACAGAAGCAAACGACAGCACAATGTCGTTTAGTATGTGCCCTTTGGAGGACACAAGGACGAAGAGGATCCATGATGTCATGTGACTGGGCCCAAGACCCGTGGAAGAAAAGTATGTTTATTGATTTATAGAAAACAAAAAAATTGTGGGAGGTTCTCCAAGGGGAAGATGAAATGAAGACGGGGCTGCATTTTAGATGTACAGCAAACATGAAACTAATGGACTACATAAAAGAATGTTGCGTCACAAAGTTCAGAATCAGTTCTGTGTTTATACATAGCGAGTCCCACCTACCTGATCATGGTGGGGGATGGTGAGATCTTCCTGTGTGGAATCCCAGGAATACAGAGGACGGGGACATCTCTCTGGTGGGTTTGTGTCACTGAATGTTTCCATCATGATCTTCTCCTCTTTTATCTCTTCTTTAACATCATTATCACACTCACTCTGGTGTATACCCTGAATATTGAGAACAATGAGACCAGATGAAATAAAACAACGATTCGGGACGTGCCAAAATCTATCCACTATTATTTCTCTATTTCACCTTATGTGAGATGTTGTGATCTTCCTGTGTGGAATCCCGGGAATACAGAGGGCGGGGACATCTCTCTGGTGGGTTCCTCTTACTGGATCCATCTGTAGGAAACACACACACTGACTGAATACATTGTTTCTATGTGTGTATCAGATGATGGGGGATCTAGGTGGACCCTCTGTACTGCTCTCTCCTCTTACCCGGTGATGTGAGGGGCGGCTCATTCTCCATCACGACGTCCTTGTAGAGATCCCGGTGTCCTTCTAGATACTGGAAACTTCTAGAATATTTTATCACGGTTTGCCTCTGTTGTCAGGCGGTGAGGTGGAGGCTCTGTGATGGGTGATGTCTGCTGAAGATACTTGCCGAGCGTTAATGGCTCACAAGATACATTGGTCACTAGTCCGTAATCCTGTTTGAATCAATACAGACTTCCCAGAATCCTCCTGAGCTGTCTTTTAGCATTAAAACAGTCACATGGTACCTTGTACCTTGTATCTCTTCCTGTCTGTACCTTACATCACTTCCTGTAGGTGTCTTCCACGTGAGATCACCACCTTGTGTTGAATATAAATACTGCAGTCTCCGTTATGTTTCATCATTGTTCTCGCTGCCTTGTGGTCTATTCCTCTATTACGTTACATCCATGACTACACACAGATTATACCTCAGGGAGCACTGAGCCAGTCACATCAGTCTTTGTACAGAGGAGCTTACACTCTAATGTCCCCCCACAGGCCCCCCCCCCTAACCATTTTACTTTTATAT
>NW_017308852.1:96146-112637 GCF_000935625.1 Nanorana parkeri | reverse complement strand
ATTATACATTTATATATCACTGACATGTACCACAGTGGTGTACAGAGAACACTGAGCCAGTCACATCAGTCTCTGTACAGAGGAGCTTACACTCTAATGTCTCTCCACGTTAACAAACTATGTGACTGGCTCAGTGTTTTCTGTACAGCACTGCGGTATATGTCAATGCAATGTAAATGTATAATAATATGGGGGGTGTCTGTGGTCAGGTCTGAGGTAAGCCTTTGTGGAGAGCAGAATCTGCCCGGTGACTCTAATCCCGCCCTGTGATTGGTTCTTGTGGAGGGAGTGCAGCCAATGACAGTGGAGGAGGTGTGAAATCTGAGGTAAAGCTCTTTGGAGGGTAGAATCTGCCTGGTGACTCTCATCGTGCCCTGTGATTGGTTCCTGTGGAGGGAATGCAGCCAATGACAGTGTAGGAGATGTGATTCAGGGACTCTGATTGGCTGTGAGGTTCCCCTCAGCTCCTTCTGTCAGTTACTGAAGTCTGCATCTTGTTTTAGATTAGTGACAGAAGTGATGGAGGAATGGGGGGGAGGGGGCTCAGTTCACTTCTTTCCAACTTGGAATTTCCTCCCTACAACCCCGGAACCGGATGGTGGAGAAGTAAGTATGTTACACCTCCTTCTGTAATGATCCCTCTGAGACTCTACTGAATACAATGCCTGAGGTTTGTACACTTACCCACAGTGGTGTATATGTATTTGGCTGCCCTAGGCAAGCCAAGCTTCGGCCGCCCTCGGCACCTTAACTCTAGTCGCAGGCACCGATTACAAGCCCGGCCAAACCCCCCCCCGGGATTACTTGTACGGACGGGAGCCGGAAAGCGCAGCCGAGGGCGGCTTGCCTGCTTGTGGAGGGCGGCTTGCCTGCTTTTGAAGAGGACGGATGGAGCCGGACAGCGCAGTCAACGGATGGGATTGCGACTCGAGAACGAAAAGCAGCCACTTAATCGATCTCACTGCTTCCTGGGTCACAGCGGCTCGAGTAAGTGGCCGCCGGCTGCTTTTCGTTTTCTGAGTCACGATCCCATCCGTCGGCTGCGCTGTCCGGCTCCATCCGTTCTCCCACCCTCTTCACAAGCAGGCAAGCCGCCCTCCACTCCTACACACAGACGGGCTCCGGCTCGCCCCTCCTCTTCACAACATAGGCGTTTGACTACGGCCGCCCCCCAGGAAAGTGGCGCCCTAGGCAAACACCTACTTTGCCTCGCGGTAAATACGCCCCTGCTTACCCAATATGGGCCGGTAACACATACACTTACAGCGGCCAGAAGAGGACTGGCTTGGGCCTGGAAATCTCCGTCTCTCCCCTCTGCCAGTGTGAAAGCTCTGGTGTCTCCGGTCATGTTCTATGAGAAGCTTACTGCTAGACATAAAGTTTCTCTACATATAAGAAGACATGGACTCCTCGGATTGTCGCCTCCTTTATTATGGATTCCTGAACTCTCTAGTTTCCTGATCTGTATTGGGCTGGTTGGTGCTGCGTGCTATCTCCCTATTTGAGGGTTTACCCCCCTTGGGTGTGTTCTGGACGTTTCGTGTTCCTGGCTTCCTCTGTCCCCTTTCTTCCCTCTCATCTGTGGAAGGCGGCTCTCCCCTTTTATCTCTCTTCCTTCTATTCAGTTTCCTTCTTCTCGCTTTTCTACATATTCTCTAGGGCTGTTACTGATTAAAATTTTCGTGTTCGATTAATCGAAAAAAAATTTCATCGATTAATCGATTAATTATAATGCACATACAGATCCAACTACATTGGCCTATACACATACAGCACAGCAATGAAGTAATAAAATGAACTAGGATCACACTTATCCAGCACGTTATTAATCTCACGTGCCCCACTCAATATGGCCGCCGCTTGAGTGGGGCAACTCAGAATAATAACGTGCTGGATTAGTGTGATCCTAGTTCATTTTATTACTTCATTGCTGTGCTGTATGTGTATAGGTCAATGCCTTGGCTGGTGCTCGTGCAGAAAGTTTAAAAAATCTTTTAACCGATCAAAAAGATTACCGATCAATCGAGAAATTAATCGTTCATTTGCACAGCCCTAATATTCTCCTTTTCTCGGATACATTTTCTTTTTCCTTTTCTCTCAGTTTTGGTTTGGTGCCCCTTGCCTGGCCTGCCTCTTAGTGGGCGTGGGCAGTTTGCTATGATTCAAGTGTCACATATATTGTTCCATGTGTAATGGATGTGGTTAAGTGACTATGATAAAATGCCTATTTCAATATATTGTAATATATATATATGTTATTGCTCCTGTTCATAGTAATCCTTACTCAAAATGGCTGCCTAGTTAGTTGCTCAACTTAGCACTACTATGAGAAGTACGCACTAGAAATAGAAACCAAGATGGCGCCTCCAGGAGAAACTGCACCCAAGACGAGAACGTCAGCACCCTGGAAGGAGGTTACGCTTTAATGAATCAGTCCAATTATAACCTAGAAAGCTATCGCAAATGCTATGTTTACATATACACTATCAGCTGCCTATATAAGACACAACAATGCGGAACAATAAAAAAGAAGTATCTTTACTCTGACTCTCGGTGTCAGCGTGTTTTATTTCTTCACTGATAGTGTGCACACTTTGTACTGAATTAGGGACAGATATACGTCGGATTCTTGATGTCCGAGTCCACAACACATGGATACTTGGGGACGTACGGGCCCCTCATAATGTGTGTATTTGGAATGTAGCACTTCATCACATTATTGGATCTCTTTGTTGTTTCACTCCGTAGTTATCTCAAGTGTATTTCGAGTATCTGTGTTAATTACTTTGACTGTTCCTTTAAATAAAAAAGTGTGAACGAAAAAAAAAAAACCCATCACTCTGATAGCATTTTAATGGTTATAATTTTGACAAAGCAAAAAATAAAAAAAATTATTCACAAGTTTGTAAAGTACACAAATTAATTGTTCAAATATATACAGTTTAGACAATGTTTTAAAATGATTCCCAACGATATAAAGTCACCGGCACACACATTGTTCCCTCAGAAGTTCCCACACCCTGGTAGAGACGTTCTTTTATCATCAGACTCTACATCCCCACCCCTCCCCCCACACATTGTTCCCTTAGCAGTTCAACATCAATCATTTCTGTCTGCACCCCGGTGTTGTCACTGATTTCCCCCCAAGTCTGTACTACATTCCCTGGGAGCTCCCACCATCCACACAATATATTCTACAGCATCTCCCCCTCCCCTGTCCATACCATGATCTCTTGAAACTCTCCCCACTGTCCACACTACATTCATTCTAATTAGACATTTCCCCGAGTCGGAATGCAGTGAGGATGCTGCGTAGTGTGACTTTTCTGGTGTCTAAGAAGTTTATATTTTTCAGGGAAGGATTTCTCGCACTCTGAACATGAATAAGGACGCTCACCCGTGTGAATTTTCTTATGTTTACTAAGAGTTGCTTTCTGAGTGAAAGATTTTCGGCACACTGCACATGAATAAGGACGCTCCAACGTGTGAGTCCTCTGGTGCCTAACAAGGGTTCCTTTCTCAGCGAAAGATTTCCCGCACTCTGGACATGAATAAGGACGTTCACCTGTGTGAACTTTCTGGTGTTTAACAAGGGATCCTTTCCCAGTAAAAGACTTTCCGCACTCTGTACATGAATAAGGACGCACAAACGTGTGAGTCCTCTGGTGTTTAATAAGGGTTCCTTTCTCAGCGAAAGATTTCCCGCACTCTGGACATGAATAAGGACGTTCACCTGTGTGAACTTTCTGGTGTTTAACAAGGGATCCTTTCCCAGTAAAAGACTTTCCGCACTCTGTACATGAATAAGGACGCACAAACGTGTGAGTCCTCTGGTGCCTAACAAGGGTTCCTTTCTCAGTGAAAGATTGCCCGCACTCTGAACATGTATAAGGGCGCTCACCTGTGTGAATTTTTTGGTGCTGAAGAAGGGCTCCTTTATGAGTGAAAGATTTCCCGCACTCTGGACATAAATAAGGACGCTCACCTGTGTGAGTCCTCTGGTGTATGAGAAGTTTATGTTTCCCAAAGTAATTTTTTCCACACTCTAAACATGAATAAGGACGCTCCCCTGTATGAGTCCTCTGGTGTTTAACAAGGTCGCCTTTCTGAGTGAATGATTTTCCGCACTCTGTACATGAATAAGGACGCTCACCCGTATGAATCCTCTGGTGTGAAAGAAGGGTTTTGTTTTTAGTGAATGTTTTCCCGCACTCTGAACACGAGAATGGATCCTCACCTCTGTGATCTCCTTCATGGGGTGAGGAAGGTTCCTTGGGATTAGATGGATCTCTTGCAGTGTGAGATCTTAGATGGATATTTCCAGTCATAGTATGTGAATGATCAGAAGATTCACCCTGATCAGAGGGATCCATTGATGTCTCCGAGCAGTGAGGTCTGTGATGTATATTTTGTATGTTTGGATTCACTCCTGGAGAATCCTGTGTGATGGCATTATCTTCTGACTTACAATCAGCAGATAATATAAGATGTCTCTCCGAGGTATTCCTGACATCACATCCATCTGCTGGAGAGAAATTATTACACACGTCACTAATCAGAGTCATGTATGTTGGTCTAGAAGTCATCACAGAGCTCTGGCATGGAATTGGGTCCAATTGTAACACCAAAATATGAAAACCAACCACATAAAGGAGACAAAACACATCTGACCCCCTGGAGACCATTGTACTGTTCATTCATGACCGCTATGGGGGGGATGAAGATGGACCTTCATATGGTGTACAGTATCTCCTCCTCATTTGTAGGTCACATGACGTTATATTGAGGAATGGAGATGGACCTTCATATGGTGTACAGTATCTCCTCCTCATTTGTTGGTCACATGACGTTATATTGAGGAATGGAGATGGACCTTCATATGGTGTACAGTATCTCCTCCTCATTTGTTGGTCACATGACGTTATATTGAGGAATGGAGATGGACCTTCATATGGTGTACAGTATCTCCTCCTCATTTGTTGGTCACATGACGTTATATTGAGGAATGGAGATACTCAGAAGTGACATAGAACTGTGACCTGTTCCCTCCATAGTGTCTGTTACTTACTTGTGTTGATCGGTAGAGAAATGTCATCCTGATCACTTTTCATCATCATCCCGACCTCCTCCGTGGACGGCTGGTCACCCCCCACATACGTCTCCACTTCTTCCTCTTTAATCTCAGCTTTTATATTGATCCGTTCTTCACCCTAAACCCAAAAGAATGCAGCTCCTCGTTCATTATTACATCATTAAATTAAATTTTTAGTGTAAGTACCTGAATGTGACTTGGTATCGGTCTCCTGTAGTTTCCATATGACAGACATGGGGAAGGAGAAGCAGCACAAGGAGCCAGTCAGCTGCACTGCAGGGATAATAAGAATCATGCTGACTGAAAGAGAGAGCGAAGTGACAGAGAGATGAGCTCATCACTCTGCTGCTTCTCATTTTTCTGTCCAGTCAAAGACTGGGGGAGGAACAAAACCAGCAGGTGTTACTGACCTGCAGCAGAGAAAAGTCATTTCAGGGCAGGTCTTCCACCCATTTTCTGTGAGCCTGGGAGGCCAGGGACCTTAACCTTGGAGGCCCATCATCACGCCGCCCTAGACTCACAGAAGCAAACAACAGCACCATGTCGTTTAGCATGTGCCCTTTGGAGGATACAAGGACGAAGAGGATCCATGATATGTGACTGGGCCCAAGACCCGTGGAAGAAAAGTATGTTTATTGATTTATAGAAAACAATAAAAGTGGGAGGACCTCCAAGGGGAAGTTGAAATGGAGTAAAGCAAACATGAAACCAATGGACTACATAAAAGAATATTGTGTCACAAAGTTCAGAATCACTTGTTTTCTACACACCGAGTCCCACTTACCTGACCATGGTGAGGGATGTTCTGATCTTCCTGTGTGGAATCCCGGGAATACAGAGGACGGGGACATCTCTCTGGTGGGTTTGTGTCACTGTACGGTTCCATCATAATCTTCTCCTCCTCTTTTATCTCTTCTTTAACATCATTATCACAATCACTCTGGTTTATACCCTGAATATTGAGGACAATGGGATCAGATGTAACAACATAGATAATGAAGAGGTAAAAATTTAATTATCAGCTATTATCTATTATTTCTCTATATAACCTTATGTGAGATGGTGAGATCTTCCTGTGTGGTCTAATGAAGACTTCCCAGAATCCTCCTGATCTGTATTTTAGAAATCAAATAGTCACATGATCTAAAGAAGACTCTCTGTAGAAAAATGCTGGATTGCTCAGAGTGTCAGATCTTGTGGGACAGTTCTGAGATTATGGACACTATCATGCAGTACCCATGCCTCCAACTCACATTTCACTTCTACACAGCACTTCCTGTGTATACACCTTCATCACTTCCTGTTTGTACCTTACATCACTTCCTTCTGTCTTCCACATGAGATCACCACCTTGTGTTGAATATAAATACTTCAGTCTCTGTCTTTGTGCTCGCTGCCTTCTGGTCTATTCCTCTATTACGTTATATCCATGAACTACACACAGATTATACCTCACATCAAATCCAGACAATACCAAAATAAAATTAAAAAAATGACAATGTAATAGGTTTTTTTGAAAAATGTATAAAAGGTGAAACTACATAATAAACCAACTCTATGGTTATAAATGTTTACAAACTTGTAATAGCACCGAGGAGACTCATTTTACAAAGCTTCAATACAAGTATAAGGAGTATTATTTTAGTGACAGCGCTGCTGTATATGTCAGAGCTATATACATGTATAATGATAGTCTGTGACTGTGGGGGGACATTAGAGTGTCAGCTCCTGTGTACAGAGACTGATGTAATCGGCTCAGTGTCCTCTGTACAGCACTGTGATATATGTTAGTGATATATCAATGGATAGTAATAATGTTTGTGTGTGGAGAGCAGAATCTGCCCGGTGACTAATCCCACTCTAATAGGTTACTGTGGAGGGAGTGCAGCCAATGACAGTGGAGGAGGTGTGAAATCTGAGGTAAATCTCTGTGGAGAGCAGAATCTGCCTGGTGACTCTGATCCCGCTCTGTGATTGGTTCCTGTGGAGCGAGTACCAGAGGAGGAGGTGTGAAGCGGGTACTCTGATTGGCTGTGAGGCTCCCCTCAGCTCCTTCTATCAGTTACTGAAGTCTGCATCTTGTTTTACGTTAGTGACAGAAGTGATGGCGGAATGTGGGGGAGGGAGGGGGGTTCAGTTCACTTCTTTCCAACTTGGAATTTCCTCACTACAAACCCGGAACCGGATGGTGGAGAAGTAAGTATGTTACACCTCCTTCTGTAATGATCCCTCTGAGACTCTACTGAATACAATGCCTGAGGTTTGTACACTTACCCAATATAGACCGGTAACACACACACTTACAGCGGCCAGGAGAGGACTGGCTGGGGCCTGGAAATCTCCGTCTCTCCCCTCTGCCAGTGTGAAAGCTCTGGTGTCTCCGGTCATGTTCTATGAGAAGCTTACTGCTAGACATAAAGCTTCTCTACATATAAGAAGACATGGACTCCTTGGATTGTCGCCTCCTTGCCAGCCTCCTTTATTATGGATTCCTGAACTCTCTAGTTTCCTGATCTGTATTGGGCTGGTTGGTGCTGCGTGCTATCTCCCTATTTGAGGGTTTACCCCCCTTGGATGTGTTCTGGACCTTTCGGGTTCCTGGCTTCCTCTGTCCCCTTTCTTCCCTCTCATCTGTGGAAGGCGGCTCTCCCTCTCCCCTTTTATCTCTCTTCCTTCTATTCAGTTTCCTTCTTCTCGCTTTTCTCCATATTCTCCTTTTCTCCGATACATTTTCTTTTTCCTATTCTCTCTTCTTAGTTTTGGTTTAGTGCTCCTTGCCTGGCCTGCCTCTTAGTGGACGTGGGCAGTTTGCTATGATTCACGTGTCACTTATATTGCCCCATGGATACTTGGGGACGTACGGGCCCCTCATAATGTGTGTATTTGGGATGTAGCACTTCATCACATTATTGGATCTCTTTGTTGTTTCACTCCTCAGCAATCTCAAGTGTATTTCGAGTATCTGTGTAATTACTTTGCCTGTTCCTTTATATAAAAACACGTGAGCGAAAAAATTTCCATCACGTTGACAGCATTTTATTGGTTATAATTATGAGAGCACAAAAAAATGATTCACAAGTTTATAAAGTACACACGTTCATTGTTCAAATATATACATTTTAGACAATGTTTCAAATTATTTCCCAATATACACGAGACTCATTTATACCACAGATTGTAACTTTCCCTCACACTGCCGGGAAACTATCACCAGGAATGAATGTAATAGAAAAGGAAATTACGATCTTATCAGATCCAGTCTCTTCCAAAGTTCTACAATGCAACCATGAAAAGTCACCGGCACACACATTGTTCCCTCAGAAATAGCCACACCTTGGTAGAGACCCCCCCACACATTGTTCCCTCAGCAGTTCAACATCACTCATTTCTGTCTGCACCCCTGTGTTGTCACTGATTTCCCCCCATGTCTGTACTACATCCTCCTCTAGGAGCTCCCGCCATCCACACAATATGTTCTACAGCAGCTCCCCTTTCCATACCATGATCTCTTTTTTTTATAAATTCTGTTTATTTTTACAGCATAACATGTTATGTCATTTACATGAAGTAGTAGGGGAGAGTACACATACAAAGCATATACATACATGCATGGGGTCAGTAAGCAAAAGTTACATGCATTTGGTAGTATTAATACCATCTCAGGGCTACACCGGGAGATTATCAAGAAGACCATGAACTATGGGCAAAACAGCCCCGTATTCTGGATCCACCATCCACACTACATTCTCTGACAGCTCTCCTCCCACCATCCACACTACATTCTCTGACAGCTCTCCTCCACCATCCACACTACATTCTCTGACAGCTCTCCTCCCACCATCCACACTACATTCTCGGACAGCTCTCCCCTCATGGTTTGCAGTAGCTTCTCTTGATAGATCCTCTCAGAGCCCACTGCACACCAATGAAAGGAACATTCTTCTTCCTGATAAACACTAATTTAAGAAAGTTCTTCTGCACTGACCACCTATGTGAGAAAGCCATTCACATACAGCTGTGCTCACATACATGTGATTACTTCCATACAAGGATGGGTGAGCATCTCTGGACACAGACTGTTTGCATCCAGGGCCGCTCATCTGTCCCTGTATGGATATAAATGATTGGATTTACATACAGCGGTGGCATCTGTCAGTCCGCTAATAATTAGAACAGACTGTTGCCTGCGGCTGAAGGAAAGCACCTGGAGACTCCTGGGGGCCACCCAAGTGCATAAACTCATTCATCTCTCTGTACAGGCCTCTGCACCCATGTGATGAGTCCGAGTGTTTTCATATCCTCCAGTTGTTCTATGGACAGTTCCACCTGATAAAAACCATCGTACATTTGTCATCAGAATCAGCAGGAACTTCCTCTCTGATGTGTTACAGATAAATTAAGTCTAATTAGACATTTCCCCGAGTCGGAATGCAGTGAGGACGCTGCGTAGTGTGACTTTTCTGGTGTCTAAGAAGCCGATATTTCTCAGTGAAGGATTTCTCGCACTCTGAACATGAGTAAGGACGTTCGCCCGTGTGAATTTTCTGGTGTCTAAGAAGTTTATATTTCTCAGTGAAAGATTTCCCGCACTCTGAACATGAATAAGGACGTTCACCCGTGTGAATTTTCTTATGTTTACTAAGGGTTATTTTATCAGTGAAGGATTTCCAGCACTCTGAACATGAGTAAGGACGTTCACCAGTGTGAATCCTCTGGTGCCTTACAAGGGCTCCTTTATGAGTGAAACCTTTCCCACACTCTGGACATAAAAAAGGGCGCTCACCTGTGTGACTTCTCTGGTGTCTAAGAAGTTTTTGTTTATCAATGAAATATTTCCCGCATTCTGAACATGAATGAGGACGTTCACCCGTGTGAGTCCTCTGGTGTTTAATAAGGGTTCCTTTCAGAGCAAAATATTTCCCGCACTCTGGACATGAATAAGGACGCTCACCTGTGTGAATTTTCTGGTGATTAACAAGGGATCCTTTCACAGTAAAAGATTTCCCGCACTCTGAACATGAATAAGGACGCGCAAAGGTGTGAGTCCTCTGGTGCCTAACAAGGGTTCCTTTCTCAGTGAAAGATTGCCCGCACTCTGAACATGTATAAGGGCGCTCACCTGTGTGAATTTTTTGGTGCTGAAGAAGGGCTCCTTTATGAGTGAAAGATTTCCTGCACTCCAGACATGAATGAGGACGCTCACCTGTGTGATTTCTCTGGTGTATAAGAAGTTTATGTTTCTCAAAGAAATATTTTCCGCACTCTGAACATGAATAAGGACGCTCGCCTGTGTGAAATTTCTGGTGTCTAAGAAGGTCATGTTTCCCAGTGAAAGATTTCCCGCACTCTGAACATGAGAATGGATCCTCACCTCTGTGATCTCCTTCATGGGGTGAGGAAGACTCCTTTGGATTAGATGGATCTCTTGCAGTGTGAGATCTTAGATGGATATTTCCAGTCATAGTATGTGAATGATCAGAAGATTCACCCTGATCAGAGGGATCCATTGATGTCTCCAAGCAGTGAGGTCTGTGATGTATATTTTGTGTGTTTGGATTCACTCCTGGAGAATCCTGTGTGATGACATTATCTTCTGACTTACAATCAGCAGATAATATAAGATGTCTCTCCGAGGTATTCCTGACATCACATCCATCTGCTGGAGAGAAATTATTAAATAATGTGGAAAGATCAGAAATAAGAGTCATGTATGTTTATCTGACAGTCAACAGTTTCCAAATATAAAAACCAAATGAGATAAAAGGATAAAAACACCCAAACCTATGACACACTGGGCAAAACAGTTTGTGAATTAATGAAAGCTATGGGGGGCGGGGGTAACGGAGACAGACCTTTTACTAGACTCTTGAGGAATCATGACGTTATATTGAGGAATGGAGATGGACCTTCATATGGTGTACAGTATCTCCTCCCCATTTGTTGGGGACATGACGTTATATTGAGGAATGGAGATGGACCTTCATATGGTGTACAGTAACTCCTCCCCATTTGTTGGTCACATGACGTTATATTGAGGAATGGAAATACTCAGAAGTGACATAGAACTGTGACCTGTTCCCTCCATAGTGTCTGTTACTTACTTGTGTTGATCGGTAGAGAAATGTCATCCTGATCACTTTTCATCATCATCCCGACCTCCTCCGTGGACGGCCGGTCACCCCCCACATACGTCTCCACTTCTTCCTCTTTAACCTCAACTTTGATATTGATCTGTTCTTCACCCTAAACCCCAAAATAATAGAAAACATCTCATAAAGCTGAACTCCGGGGAGATATAAAAGACACAAAGGAATGCAGCTCCTCATTCATTATTACATCATTAAATGTGTTTCTAGTGTAAGTACCTGAATGTGACTTGGTATCGGCCTCCTGCAGTCTCCATATAACAGACATGGAGAAGAAGAAGCAGCACAAGGAGCCAGTCAGCTGTACTGCAGGGCTAATAAGGGTCATGCTGACTGGAAGAGAGAGCGAAGTGACAGAGAGATGAGCTCATCAATCTGCTGCTTCTCAGTTTACTGTCCAATCACAGACTGGGGAGGGACAAGACCTGTACGTGTTACTTAACCTTGGAGGCCAATCATCACGTCGGCCTAGACTCACAGAAGCAAAGGACAGCAGCACATCATTTAGCATGTGCCCTTTGGAGGACACAATGACGAAGAGGATCCATGATGTCATGTGACTGGGCCCTAGACCCGTGGAAGAAAAGTATGTTTATTGATTTATAGAAAAGAATAAAAGTGGGAGGTTCTCCAAGGGGAAGTTGGAATTAAGTAAAGCAACTAAGAAACAAATGGACTACATAAAAGAATGTTGAGTCACAAAGTTCAGAATCACTTCTGTGTTCTATACACCGAGTCCCACCTACCTGACCATGGTGGGGGATGGTGAGCTCTTCCTGTGTGGAATCCAGGCAATACAGAGGACTGGGATATCTCTCTGGTGGGTTTGTGTCACTGAATGGCTTCATGATGATATCCTTAAAAGAATCTTTGTGTCCTTCTGAAAACTCCTCCATCACTCCAACCTTCTCCTCCTCTTTTATCTCTTCTTTAACATCATTATCACAATCACTCTGGTTTATACCCTGAATATTGAGAACAATGAGATCAGATAGTTACATAGTTAGTCAGGTTGGAAAAAGACACAAGTCCATCGAGTTAAGAAAAGCCTAAACAGGACACTGTGCCTACAATTACCCCGTGTTGATCCAGAGGAAGGCAAAAAAAAAACCCCTATAAAGCACGGTTCAATTTGCTCCAACAGGGGAAAACAAATTGCTTCCTGACCCCATAAGGTAATCAGATATTCCCGGGATCAAAAAACTCTGATGCTTAATATACCTGAAAGAAGTCAATATCCAATAATTTTCTGTGCATTTAGGATCACATCCAGGTAAATGAGCTCGCTAGAACTAGCTCCTGGGGGGAGTCTATTCCACATTGTCACAGCTGTAACTGAGAAGAATCCTTTCCATATGCAAAGGTTAAACCTCTTTTCCTCCAGGCGCAAAGAGTGCCCCCTTGTCCTTTGCAGTGACCTTACCGTGAATAATTTGGCACCAAGCTCACTATATGGGCCATTTAGGTATTTATACATGGTGATCGTGTCCCCTTCCTAATCGCCTCTTCTCCAGAGAGAACAAATTCAGGTCAGTTCATCTCTCCTCATAGCTGACCTCCTCCATGCCTCTTATGAGTTTAGTCTGGACTTTTTCGAGTTCCACAACATCCTGTTTAGGCTTTTTGCGAACTGGTGGCCAAAACTGAACTGCATTTCCAGATAAGGACTTCCTAATGCTTTGTACAGGGGCAGGATTATGTCTCTCTCTCTCTGGAGTCTATACCCCGTATAATACGAGGAAGTATGGAGACAGATGAGGTGTTACTAATGCTTTGTACAGGGGAAGGATTATGTCTCCATCTCTGGAGTCTATACCTCCTATAATACAAGGAAGGATGGAGACAGATGAGGTCTTACTAATGCTTTGTACAGGAGCAGGATGATGTCTCTCTCTGGAGTCTATACCTCTTATAATACAAGGAAGGATGGAGACAGATGAGGTCTTACTAATGCTTTGCACAGGAGCAGCATGATGTCTCTCTCTGGAGTCTATACCTCTTATAATACAAGGAAGGATGGAGACAGATGAGCTCTTACTAATGCTTTGTACAGGAGCAGGATGATGTCTCTCTCTCTGGAGTCTATACCTCTTATAATACATGGAAGTATGGAGACAGATGAGGTGTTACTAATGCTTTGTCCATGGGCGGGATTATGTCTCTATCTCTGGAGTCTATACCTCCTATAATACAAGAAAGTATTTTGCTTGCTTTAGAATCTGCGGCCTGACATTGCATGTTATTATTCAGTCTATGGTCTACCAGAACACCCCGATCTTTCTCCATCATTGACTCCCCCAAACATACTCCCCCCCTAGAGTGTATGACGCATGCATGTTTTTAGTCCCCAAGTGCAGAACTTTACATTGATCAACATTAAACCTCATTTGCCAAATAAATGTCCAATCACACAGAGCATTCAGATCAGCTTATAAGATGTAGACATCCCGTAAGGACACTACATAACTTGGTGTCACCTGCAAACACAGACATCGTATTTTTATTCCCCAACTCCATGTCATTTATAAATAGATTAAACAGTAAGGGGCCCAACACTGAACCTTGGGGGACACCACTGAACATTGGGGAACACCACCACCAACACTGAACCTTGAGGGACACCACTAACACTGATTCTTGGGGGACACCCACTAACACCCTCAGACCATTTAGAGTATGATGTAACAATACAGATAATGATCAGGTCAAAATGTAAGTATCATCTATTATTCATTATTTCTCTAACCTGTATTTAAGATGCACAACAAACATGAAACTAATGGACTACATAAAGGAATGTTGTGTCCCACCTACCTGACCATGGTGAGTGATGTTCTGATCTTCCTGTGTGGAATCCCGGGAATACAGAGGACGGGGACATCTCTCTGGTGGGTTTGTGTCACTGTACGGTTCCTTCATAATCTTCTCCTCCTCTTTTATCTCTTCTTTAACATCATTATCACAATCACTCTGGTTCATACCCTGAATATTGAGAACAATGAGACTAGATGAAATAAAACAACGATTCGGGACGTGCCAAAATATATCCACTATTATCGATTATTTCTCTATTTCACCTTATGTGAGATGTTGTGATCTTCCTGTGTGGAATCCCGGGAATACAGAGGGCGGGGACATCTCTCTGGTGGGTTCCTCTTACTGGATCCATCTGTAGGAAACACACACACTGACTGAATACATTGTTTCTATGTGTGTATCAGATGATGGGGGATCTAGGTGGACCCTCTGTACTGCTCTCTCCTCTTACCCGGTGATGTGAGGGGCGGCTCATTCTCCATCACGACGTCCTTGTAGAGATCCCGGTGTCCTTCTAGATACTGGAAACTTCCAGAATATTTTATCACGGTTTGTCTCTGTTGTCAGGCGGTGAGGTGGAGGCTCTGTGATGGGTGATGTCTGCTGAAGACACTTGCTGAGTGTTAATGGCTCACAAGATATATTGGTCAATATTCTGTAATCCTGTTTGAAGGAAGAAGGTAACAATTATCAATGAAGACTTCCCAGAATCCTCCTGATCTGTATTTTAGAAATCAAATAGTCACATGATCTAAAGAAGACTCTCTGTAGACAAATGCTGAATTGCTCAGAGTGTCAGATCTTGTGGGACAGTTCTGAGATTATGGACACTGTACTGTATGCACTTCCTATGTATACACCTACATCACTTCCTGTTTCTACGTGTACATCATTTCCTTTCTGTACCTTAGATCACTTCCTGTAGGTGGCTACCACGTGAGATCACCACCTTGTGTTGAATATAAATACTGCAGTCTCTGTTATGTTTCATCGTTGTGCTCGCTGCCTTGTGGTCTATTCCTCTATTACGTTACATCCATGACTACACACAGATTATACCTCAGGGAGCACTGAGCCAGTCACATCAGTCTCTGTACAGAGGAGCTTACACTCTAATGTCTCTCCATGGTAACAAACTATGTGACTGGCTCAGAGTTCTCTGTACAGCACTGCAGTATATGTCAGTGATATATAAATGGATAATAAAGAGGGTGTCTGTGGTGAGGTCTGAGGTAAATCTCTGTGAGGAGCAGAATCTGCCCGGTTACTCTTATCCCGCGCTGTGATAGGTTACTGTGGAGGGAGTGCAGCCAATGACAGTGGAGGAGATGTGAAGCGGGGACTCTGATTGGCTATGAGGCTCTTCTAAGCTCCTTCTGTCAGTTACTGTCTGCATCTTGTTTAATATTAGTGACAGAGGTGATGGAGGAATGTGGGGGAGGGGGTTCAGTTCACTTCTTTCCAACTTGGAATTTCCTCCCTACAAACCCTGAACCGGATGGTGGAGAAGTAAGTATGTTACACCTCCTTGTGTTATGATCCCTCTGAGACTCTACTGAATACAATGCCTGAGGTTGGTACACTTACCCAATATAGACCGGTAACACATACACTTACAGCGGCCAGGCTTGGGCCTGGAAATCTCCGTCTCTCCCCTCTGCCAGTGTGAAAGCTCTGGTGTCTCCGGTCATGTTCTATGAGAAGCTTACTGCTAGACATAAAGTTTCTCTACATATAAGAAGACATGGACTCCTTGGATTGTCGCCTCCTTGCCGGCCTCCTTTATTATGGATTCCTGAACTCTCTAGTTTCCTGATCTGTATTGGGCTGGTTGGTGCTGCGTGCTATCTCCCTATTTGAGGGTTCAACCCCCTTGTATGTGTTCAACATCACTCATTTCTGTCTGTACCCCTGTGTTGTCACTGATTTTCCCCCATGTCTGTACTACATCCCCTGGGAGCTCCCACCATCCACACAATATATTCTCAGGGATCTCAAGTCTCCCTGATGTTCAGGGAGTCTCCCTCTATTAGATAGCAGCTCCCTGACGTCCGCGAGAGAGGCATTTTCTCCCTGAAAGGTTTACTCTGAGTAAACCTTTCCGGTAAGATATCAGTGGGTGAAGTTTCAGAGTGAGGCTTGCCTCCTGGAGGAAGGTCATGTGATCTCTAGAGTAGCCTCAGAAGGAGGCTTGCCTCCTGGAGGAAGGTCATGTGATCTCTAGAGTAGCCTCAGAACGAGGCTTGCCTCCTGGAGGAAGGTCATGTGATCTCTAGAGTAGCCTCAGAAGGAGGCTTGGCTCTCAGAAGGAAGAAGCTACTTGCTGCACAGAGAGGGCGGACATAGACTACTATTGAGAGCAGGTACAGGCACTGCTGGAGGGTTGAGAGAGTGCTGTTAACCCTTTGTGGATAATAAAGAATCAATTATATGTCC
>NW_017308852.1:93166-95065 GCF_000935625.1 Nanorana parkeri | reverse complement strand
TCCACACTACATTCTCTGACAGCTCTCCTCCACCATCCACACTACATTCTCTGACAGCTCTCCTCCACCATCCACACTACATTCTCTGACAGCTCTCCCCCACCATCCACACAGCCGTTTATTACAAAATATCATTAAATATAATTTATAATTTAAAACATAACTTATGACAATATAACCACAACTGTATCTGTATACTTATTTGGCTTGAGGTCTGTGAAGGCGCTCCTTACTCAGTTAAAGTAGATCTCTGCTTACCCCTGAAAACCACTGGCCCCTAGCCGCAACACACAGACTCAGGGACAACATAGGAAGTAACAGCAGAGACCTACCTACACATAGTTCTTAAACCTCTCTCTGCCCGACCACCAGGACTACGCACCAGTGACGAGTCCAACCATAATCACACTCACCGATACCCGCCTTCACAGGACCTAAGCACCACAGACCAAGGAAACCCACTTAAAAACAAGGGAGGGAGGGCAGGAATTGTAGTAACCGTGTGCCATCTCCAGACTGACTGGACCACCCTGCGCCCACCACAATGCTCCTCCCGGACGACTTGACCTGGCCAATCCATGCTAAGTGACCACTACCCCATCCACCTTTACTAACCTTAACCCCTTACTTCCTGATTGCCTGCCCACCCTGTCATGCCGTCCTTTCGCCTATTCTCTTTGTCTTTTTGCTCCAGGACTTTCTGAACATGAATAAGGACGCTCACCAGTGTGAATTCTCTGGTGTATAACAAGGGTTCCTTTCTGAGTAAGGCCCATTCACACCTGGGCGTTTGTTATATGCGCATTTGACACACATTTTATGAGCGTATTACCTAGCGTTTTCGCGTGTTTCTCACACTTGCAAACGCGTGTCGTACGTGCGTTTTTTTATTGACTACGGAGGCGTCCAATGAAAAAGACTTCCTGTTTTTGCGGAGGCGTCCAATGGAAAATACTTCCTGAGATGCACCATTTCCTTTTCCTGTTTCTTTGTGTGTTGTTTGCAGTCTGTTAACATGGAGCTCTACAAACGGCGACGAATTGCAGCAATAGTTGCTACAGTGCATATAATGCGTTTGAGAAGGAGCAGGCGAAGGTTCTGGGTCCATCCTGTCATCGCGAACCGACAACAACGGGGGCAGTTCTGGGCCATGTACGAAACTCTTTGTGCACATGAGGAGACATTCTTTGAGTACACTCGCATGTCCATAAACAGGTGCGTACATGTACAATACTTGTTGTTGTGTCCCATATAATAGTAGCATTATAGATGTGATTGGGAAACAGACGGGATCGCAAGATAGAAAATAAAGCTTGCTGGTATATTTTTCTGATTTCATGGCCCATATGCTCTTTCATACCACCAGTTCATTGCTTAATTGCTAGTAGTGTTAACCCTCACCTTTTATGTTGTACAGTTTTGATGAGTTACTGGGGTTGATGCCCATCCATTTGGAACGGCAGGACACATTTTTCAGAGACAGTATTGCACCAGTGGAAAGACTTTGCGGTAAGTTCATTAACATCACTCCACCCATAATTCTACGTAAAATTCAAGAGCAATCAAACATTTTAACCAAGAAGCATCAAATGAGTTATATGTCATGTATACAAACTGTACTGTGTAATGTCCTGTGCGTTGTGCTGTGGCTGTATGTGTAATGCTCCGTGCGTTGTGCTGTATGTGTAATGCCCTGTGCGATGTGCTATGGCTGTATGTGTAATGCTCTGTGCGTTGTGCTATGGCTGTATGTGTAATGCTCTTTGTGATGTGCTGTGGCTGTATGTGTAATGCTCTGTGCGATGTGCTGTGGCTGTATGTGTAATGCTCTGTGCGATGTGCTGTGGCTGTATGTGTAATGCTCTGTGCGATGTGCTGTGGCTGTATGTGTAATGCTCT
>NW_017308852.1:78796-91135 GCF_000935625.1 Nanorana parkeri | reverse complement strand
TCCACACTACATTCTCTGACAGCTCTCCTCCACCATCCACACTACATTCTCTGACAGCTCTCCTCCACCATCCACACTACATTCTCTGACAGCTCTCCCCCACCATCCACACAGCCGTTTATTACAAAATATCATTAAATATAATTTATAATTTAAAACATAACTTATGACAATATAACCACAACTGTATCTGTATACTTATTTGGCTTGAGGTCTGTGAAGGCGCTCCTTACTCAGTTAAAGTAGATCTCTGCTTACCCCTGAAAACCACTGGCCCCTAGCCGCAACACACAGACTCAGGGACAACATAGGAAGTAACAGCAGAGACCTACCTACACATAGTTCTTAAACCTCTCTCTGCCCGACCACCAGGACTACGCACCAGTGACGAGTCCAACCATAATCACACTCACCGATACCCGCCTTCACAGGACCTAAGCACCACAGACCAAGGAAACCCACTTAAAAACAAGGGAGGGAGGGCAGGAATTGTAGTAACCGTGTGCCATCTCCAGACTGACTGGACCACCCTGCGCCCACCACAATGCTCCTCCCGGACGACTTGACCTGGCCAATCCATGCTAAGTGACCACTACCCCATCCACCTTTACTAACCTTAACCCCTTACTTCCTGATTGCCTGCCCACCCTGTCATGCCGTCCTTTCGCCTATTCTCTTTGTCTTTTTGCTCCAGGACTTTCTGAACATGAATAAGGACGCTCACCAGTGTGAATTCTCTGGTGTATAACAAGGGTTCCTTTCTGAGTAAGGCCCATTCACACCTGGGCGTTTGTTATATGCGCATTTGACACACATTTTATGAGCGTATTACCTAGCGTTTTCGCGTGTTTCTCACACTTGCAAACGCGTGTCGTACGTGCGTTTTTTTATTGACTACGGAGGCGTCCAATGAAAAAGACTTCCTGTTTTTGCGGAGGCGTCCAATGGAAAATACTTCCTGAGATGCACCATTTCCTTTTCCTGTTTCTTTGTGTGTTGTTTGCAGTCTGTTAACATGGAGCTCTACAAACGGCGACGAATTGCAGCAATAGTTGCTACAGTGCATATAATGCGTTTGAGAAGGAGCAGGCGAAGGTTCTGGGTCCATCCTGTCATCGCGAACCGACAACAACGGGGGCAGTTCTGGGCCATGTACGAAACTCTTTGTGCACATGAGGAGACATTCTTTGAGTACACTCGCATGTCCATAAACAGGTGCGTACATGTACAATACTTGTTGTTGTGTCCCATATAATAGTAGCATTATAGATGTGATTGGGAAACAGACGGGATCGCAAGATAGAAAATAAAGCTTGCTGGTATATTTTTCTGATTTCATGGCCCATATGCTCTTTCATACCACCAGTTCATTGCTTAATTGCTAGTAGTGTTAACCCTCACCTTTTATGTTGTACAGTTTTGATGAGTTACTGGGGTTGATGCCCATCCATTTGGAACGGCAGGACACATTTTTCAGAGACAGTATTGCACCAGTGGAAAGACTTTGCGGTAAGTTCATTAACATCACTCCACCCATAATTCTACGTAAAATTCAAGAGCAATCAAACATTTTAACCAAGAAGCATCAAATGAGTTATATGTCATGTATACAAACTGTACTGTGTAATGTCCTGTGCGTTGTGCTGTGGCTGTATGTGTAATGCTCCGTGCGTTGTGCTGTATGTGTAATGCCCTGTGCGATGTGCTATGGCTGTATGTGTAATGCTCTGTGCGTTGTGCTATGGCTGTATGTGTAATGCTCTTTGTGATGTGCTGTGGCTGTATGTGTAATGCTCTGTGCGATGTGCTGTGGCTGTATGTGTAATGCTCTGTGCGATGTGCTGTATGTGTAATGCTCTGTGCTGTGGCTGTATGTGTAATGCTCTGTGGCTGTATGTGTAATGCTCTGTGCGATGTGCTGTATGTGTAATGCTCTGTGCGATGTGCTGTATGTGTAATGCTCTGTGCGATGTGCTGTGGCTGTAGGTGTAATGCTCTGTGCTGTGGCTGTAGGTGTACTGCTCTTTGCGATGTGCTGTGGCTGTATGTGTACTGCTCTTTGCGATGTGCTGTGGCTGTATGTGTAATGCTCTGTGCAATGTGCTGCATGTGTAATGCTCTGTGCTGTGGCTGTATGTGTAATGCTCTGTGCGATGGCTGTATGTGTAATGTCCTGTGCGTTGTGCTGTGGCTGTATGTGTAATGCTCTGTGCGATGTGCTGTATGTGTAATGCTCTGTGCGATGGCTGTATGTGTAATGCTCTGTGCGATGTGCTGTGGCTGTATGTGTAATGCTCTGTACGATGTGCTGTGGCTGTATGTGTAATGCTCTGTGCCCTGTGCTGGTGCGGGTTGTGCCCTGTGTGTGTTTGTGTTATGCAGGGTGAGGTATGGCATGTGTGACCCTCCTACATATGTGTACCACAACCATTGTTATTTAACTCTTTACAAAAAAAGTAAAACAGTTTAAAACTGTTAAAAAAACAGACACACAAACTCATAGTTAAATAGTAATAAAATATTATAATTCAGATATCTTACACCACAAGTGCAGTAAACAACGGCATATAAAACAGCAGCCAACGGGCAAGGCATTTTTCCTCCTCAACCTGGTTAAACACACCTGATTTGAAGGAGCCTATGTGCCAGGCTGGTGGAGGGGTATACATATGGAGAATGTGGGCGTGGGTGCCATGTTTCTGGGTGCTGTTAATACTGCATGGGTGTATGTGGGTAGGCTTGTGAATGGTGTGTGTGTATGGGTGTGGCATGATGTGGAATTGATGGGGCTGGTAGAGGGGCAGTAGCTCGTTCTGAGGATCCATCAGGGGGAATGAAGGAGTCAATGCATTTGGTTAGAACGTCACGTAGTTCTGTCCGTCGACTAATGGGCACCTTTTTCATTTTGTCCTCCAAGCTGAGCAGGAAAAGGGCCTCACATGACAGCTTGGGGACGGGATGAGACATGGCCTGAAGGACATCTATTAGCCTATCCTCATCTCTTTCAGGCCTCTGCCTACGGGGCCTCCAAATGTTTCGCCTGCGGACAGGTGCCAGGGCCGTTTGGGAAGACGGTGTTGGTGCCGGTGTTGGTGGTGTGGGATTTGTTGGCGGACTTTGTGTTCCTGTGGAGGGGCAGGGCTCAGTCGCCTGTGTGCCATTGTCCTCGTCCTCTTCCTGCCTCAGAGTAGGCTCCCAGCTACTGTCGGTGCTGTCATTAGGAAAGAATACATTAGCATGTGGAATATATTATTCTGTATATGTTATGTAAAACATAGGGCTGCGGAAATTAACGATTAATTACCCGATTCAACGTTAACATTTTTGATCATATAAAATTATTTTGATCACTAATGAAAACACTCACCTCTCCGCCGTCTTCCGGGAGTCCCGTCGGAGATGCGGTGACATCACGGACATCGACTTCACCGGACTCCTCCACCCCTTCCCCAAGTGGCTGCGTCGGCTAACAAAGGGGAAGGGGGGGAGGAGTCCGGTGACGTCGATGTCAGTGACATCACCGGACTCCTCCTCCCCTTCCCTTCGTTAGCCGACGGAGCCACTTGGGCCGGTGAGTTTGCCCAAGAAACTTGTCCTGCACGAGCGCCAGCCGCGGCATTGGCCTATACCCATACAGCACAGCAATGAAGTCATAAAATGAACTCGGATCACACTAATCCAGCACGTTATTATTCTGAGTTGCCCCACTCAAGCGGCGGCCACGTGAGATTAATAACGTGCTGGTAAAGTGTGATCCTAGTTCATTTTATGACTTCATTGCTGTGCTGTATGTGTATAGGCCAATGTGGTTGGATCTGTATGTGCGTTATAATCGAAATTAATCGATTAAAAAAAAAAAAAAAAATCGATCGAACACGAAAATTTGAATCACTACCAGCCCTAGTTAAACAATATGCATGACCCTCATAAACATTGTCATTGACGTGACTTACCTGCGCATTTCCACACATGGTATCAAAAAGGAAAGCTGTTCGGCGTGTATGTATGTTGAGGGCGCATAGGCAGCCGCTCCACTGCGATGTTCCCTCTCCTTGCGCCTCTGCCTGATGAAGGCATCCTTCAAACTCTTCCACTTATGTTTTAGCATAGTGACTGTTGAAAACAATAAAACTAATTGAATGTCGCTTTGATTTTTCATCTCTAAGGCCCCGTTCCCACTGCGCGATATGCAAATCGCGCGTTTGTCGCGCGATTTGCATATTGCGCGACATCGCGAGATTTGCCGCGCGATGTCGCGTTCAAGCTTGCATTGAGCAAGCTTGAATCGTGGCTAAATCCGCTCCAAAAAGGGTCCTGCTGTAGCGACACGCCACAGCAGGACCCTTTGCCCCATTGGATTGCATTGGAGCGCGATATCGCGCGGTAATTTGCCGCGATATCGCGGGAATTACCGCGCGATAAAATCGCTCAATGTGAACGGGGTCTTAGTTATTTAGCAACTGGACAGTCATTGGTCAGCCAGCACTATGCCTTCATGATCGGCAAATCGACAGCAAGCAACATCATCCAAGAAACATGCTGTGCCATATGGGATGTCCTTCGTGATGTCTAAACCCAACCATAAGTGGGGGGGAAACAGCGGAAATTGCCAAAAACCTGCAATTTTCCGAACTGTGAGGGAGCGCCAGACGCAAAGCATATCCGTGTCATCAAACCGAAGAGGAGTGGCACTCGGTTTTTTTAATTATTTACAAAAATTTTCAGTAGTACTTTTTGCTGTATCTGATACCAACTACTGCTCCAGGTACATAGATGTCGGATCCTATGGAAGCAGCTCTGACTCGGCGGTATTCGCCCATTCCAACTTTGGACAAATGCTGCGTCACGGTGATCTGGACCTTCCGGGGAAACACCACGCTGCCTGGCACCGGTGATCCTGCTATGCCTTTCGCCTCTGTAGGAGACGAGGCATTTGCTCTGGGTGAGCATCTTATATGAGGTCCTACTCAAGCCGTGGACTGAGCCTGGAGAAGAGGCTCTTCAATTATAGACTGACCCGAGCACGCAGGGTGGTGGAGTGTGCATTTGGAATACTTGCGCTTTCTACACACTCTCCAATTAACCTCAAATTGGAGAACGCCGTCTCTGCGGTGAAGGCAGCCTGTGCCCTTTCACAATTTTGTACGCCAGAGAGATGGATTCAATTTTGAGGATAGTGCATTCCATGGAGAGTACAAATTGGAGTGGCAGCCGTGGTACCACACGTGGAGCCACCATTCGGGACCAGTGTGCTGCCTACTTTATGTCACCTGAGGGGGAGGTGTCCTGGCAATTACAAGCAATACAATCCTGAATATTAAAAAATTATTTTTATTCTCTGTTTTCAGTCTTTTATTATGAATAAAGTTTATTTGTATATAACTAAAACTTGACCCTTCTTTTTTTTCATTTTTACAATTTGCAAGTTGGAATGCAGCGCATACCCATTCTGACGACACACACATTGTTAGCTGCTGATGGCATCCGGATTGTGCGTTCAGATTGATCATTACATACGGGTGTAGTGCAGGGGTGCCCATTAGGTAGATCCCGATCGGCTCACTGACCTGTGTCCTGTCCTCCCGCGGTGCTCGTGCGGCTGAATGTGTCAGACGACGCAGACGGGAAGGAGAGAAGACTTGGGAAGCTGCTGCAGTGGAGGTAAGAAAAGGACAGACAGGAGAGAGACAGCAGAGAAAGTGATAGAAGAGACAGCAGAGAAAGTGAGAGAAGAGACAGGAGAGAAAGTGAGCAAAGAGACAGCAGAGAAAGTGAGCGAAGAGACAGGAGAGAAAGTGAGCGAAGAGACAGCAGAGAAGAGACAGCAGAGAAAGTGAGAGAAGAGACAGCAGAGAAGAGACAGCAGAGAAAGTGAGAGAAGAGACAGCAGAGAAAGTGAGAGAAGAGACAGCAGAGAAAGTGAGAGAAGAGACAGCAGATAGAAACAGGGGAGAGATCACAAGGAAAGAGAGAAGAGAGGGCCGGTTCGCACCACAAAGTCTGCGTTCCAGGGTGTTGGGCCTCTAGAACGCATTGGAACACAAGCCGGCCGGCTCCCTGCGTTCAGGGGCGTGGCGGTTCATTGAAGTCAATGGAACCGCAGCCACGCCCCCAGTGTGATCGCCCGCACCCCGAACGCAGGCACATTAATGCCTGTGTTCCGGTCCTGCCACGCCCCCCTCCCGGCCCTGAACGCATGTTTTGTTTCGTTTGTAGATCTCATTGAGCTCATCAATTGAAAAGTAGATCTCCGGATGAAAAATTGTGGGCGCACCTGGTGTAGCGCATACCCCTACTTTACATAAAAATATTTCATATGTACTTGTTACGAGGTCAACCACTAGTTTTCTCAAATCTGAAACATAAGGAGAAATTCAAGGTTGATCATCAACTTCCATTTTGTGGAACTACAAATCACAGAATACACAAGTCAGGGTTTATGAACCTGCGGCATACGATTGCTGTGTATATAGTCAGACACAACATACAGTCGGCAGCCACGTACACACGTAGATGTATATAATGAACCAACAAACATGGACTTCCTGTAATAACCTTACGTACGGTAACACATGAACACTGCACACACGTCACATACCTTTTGCTTCTTTCACATTTCTACTCCAAGTATCCCAATCAGGCCATAGCTTCTGTCCAATGTCTGCCCATGCCCGCTGCCTGGTTCCCCGGTTCTTGTATCCAGCGTCTTGAAGATTATAGATGCAGGGGTTTTCATGCACCAGGCGTATGAACGCTCCTTTTTTTTTTTGTTTCCATTGACATTTTTTATTGAACACAAGAAAAGTTAGACAAGCATTGCGAACAAACATATCACATCTTCTCGGCAAAATGCCGCATAACAGTCAAACAAATAGGATGCCATACTGTAGAGTACAATACGGGGCGGACCGTGTTGTTGGTAAGTCCCGCTCAATACATCAGTAGATCTCATAAATAGAGAGCCACCTGTCCACTAAATATGTCAACGGAGTGGGTATATAGCTCGAATGGCCAATCAGGAAGCCGGGCCCCGTGAAATGACGCAACGCCCAGCTTTCTGATTGGCCGGGAAGCCGGCTTCATGCTCCCTCATCACCTCATGACGGCTTCACCTCAGGAGCATGAAGCTGGTTTCCCGGCCAATCAGAAAGCCGAGGGCCACGAGAAGCATGGGGACTGCTTTCCTGCTAATCGAGAAGCCAGGTGGCGAGTCTTTAGACGCCGCCCGGCTTCCTTAATGGGACTTCCGGTATCGGCGAGTACTGAAATAAAAATATTGGTACTCATACTTGATACAGAAACACCGGTGTCAGTGCATCACTCGTATATTTGCTGTAAATGACCCCCAACCATCCTAAAACTAATCAGGAGATGACGACCCCTTCATCCTACAATAGGAGAGATGACTTCTTCTGGGGGATCTTCTTCCCAACGTTGATGGTCCACCATTTATAATTCAGTCTCATCTTATCTGATGATGTGAAGATCTGATAATTCTCCAACATGATCCCTTAAAACGTCACACCTTCTACTCAGAAGTGACATAGAACTGTGACCTGTTCCCTCCATAGTGTCTGTTACTTACTTGTGTTGATCGGTAGAGAAATGTCATCCTGATCACTGTTCATCATCATCCCGACCTCCTCCGTGGACGGCCGGTCACCCCCCACATACGTCTCCACTTCTTCCTCTTTAATCTCAGCTTTTATATTGTTCCGTTCTTCACCCTAAACCACAAAATAATAGAAAACATGTCATAAAGCTGAACTCCGGGGAGAGATAGGAGACACAAAGGAAGGCAGCTCTTCATTGATAATATGTAAAGCTAACATGAAACCAATGGACTACATAGAAGAATGTTGTGTCACAAAGTTCAGAAGGACTTCTGTGTTCTATACACCGAGTCCCACCTACCTGATCATGGTGAGGGACGGTGAGATCTTCCTGTGTGGAATCCCGGGAATACAGAGGACGGGGACATCTCTCTGTGGGGTTCCTCTTACTGGATCCATCTGTAGGAAACACACGCACACTGCAGGGGTGTGGAATTTTTTTAACATAATACTTGTCCAAGGACCATAGTGGGGGCCCGATCTACTTGTCCTGAGACAAAAAATAATAATTTTACCCAAAACCGTATTTAGCAGTGCCAAGAAGAGCTTCTCATTGGTCAGTGGCGTCAGGTGACCGCGCTGACAAACGAGTGCTTGCAATTTGCGAGCGAAATTCAGAATACATGGCACAGTTACAGATATTACACCCATAATGGCGGATGGGAAGGACCGTTCCCTTAAAAGGTAAGTATAGCGGGAGGGGGAGGGGGCCAGATTTGAGCAGGTAATTCCATTTCTCCAAATTACTTGGGAAAGCGAGTAATTCCATTTCTCCAAATTACTTGGGAAAGCGAATTTACCCTTTAGGGCTGGTGCAGACTTGGGCGATCGTGTGCGGTTGCATGCGGCAGTTGACGCGCGGCCCCATTGATTTCAGTGGAGTTGCATCCGTGTGGCAATCACTGAAAAAAGGTACATGCACCTTTTCTCGCAAAACACGCACCGTGCAGTGTTTTCAACCGTGATTATGTCTGATTGCACGGGCGGTATTGTGGCGGGAAACGGCGCAATCTGCCAGGCGTGACTGAGGTGCCATTAGACAATAATGGCACTGCAAGCGCGATAGGCGGTGGTGCGCGCTTCTGTGACCGCTAGGCCATCCACACGATTTTGTGCACGATTGCCGTGCGGTAACGGATCGCCCACCCCACTCACACACAATACCCCATGCATGCAGATGGCGTGTGCAGCGGGGTTTTCATTTTTTTATTTTACTTTGTAATATCGGTTATTTTTAATTCTCATTTATTTTTTTACTTTATCGCCTTTTTATTTTTTCCATTTTTAATTTATTTCATTTTTTACTTTTTTTTTTTCCACTTGACTTTATTGCTATTACACAAGGGCTAACAAGCCCCATGTGTGAAAGCATTTGGAGGTGACAGGTGCTCTTTATTGACCGTCACCTCCAACACAGGAGTTCTAGCACAGCACTGAGCTTGTTCTCCTTTGACAGGAAGGCTGCATTCCTGTATCACTGCAGAGAAGCGTTCTCTGCTCCGTGCTGTAACCTAATCTAATTTGCCTGGTCCCGGGTCCCCCACAAGAGGGGGGGACCGCAAAGACCATGGCAGAAAAGAAGCCAGCGTGCAGCCAGAGGCAGCCGGGACAGGTATATGGCCGGCCCGCTGGCAGCCGGAGATAGAGAGAGGGGAGAGGAGTGAGATTCAGGCTCGTTACAAGTGATTTTGGACGGCCGTTCAAAATCACTTGTACGAAACGGCTCCCACACTACATTTAGCTGTGCTGCTTTCCCGCAGCCGGGCTAAATGTAGAGAAAACCTACTCGCCCGAAACTGGCTGACCCGGGCGATAGGAATTCCACACCCCTGCACTGACTGAATACATTGTTTCTATGTGTGTATCAGATGATGGGGGATCTAGGTGGACCCTCCGTACTGCTCTCTCCTCTTACCCGGTGATGTGAGGGGCGGTTCATTCTGCATCACGACGTCCTTGTAGAGATCCCGGTGTCCTTTATAGATACTGGAAACTTCTAGAATATTTTATAACGGTTTGCCTCTGTTGTCAGGCGGTGAGGTGGAGGCTCTGTGATGGGTGATGTCTGCAGAAGACACTTTCTGAGTGTCAATGGCTCACAAGATATATTGGTCACTATCCTGTAATCCTGTTTGAAGGGAGAAGGTAACAATTATCAATGAAAACTTCCCAGAATCCTCCTGAGCGGTCTTTTAGAAATCAAATAGTCACATGATCTAAAGAAGACTCTCTGTAGACAAATGCTGAATTGCTTAGAGTGTCAGATCTTGTGGGATAGTTCTGATATTATGGACACTGTCCCCCAGTACCCATGACTCCAACTCACGTTTCACTCCTACAGCACTTCCTGTGTATACACCTACATCACTTCCTGTTTGTACTTTTACATCATTTCCTGTCTATACCTTACATCACTTCCTGTCTGCATATTACATCACATCCTGCCTGTACCTTACATCACTTCCTGTAGCTGGCTACCACTGAGATCGCCGCCTTGTGTTGAATATAAATACTGCAGTCTCTGTTATGTTTCATCATTGTGCTCGTTGCCTTGTGGTCTATTCCTCTATTACGTTACATCCATGACTACACACAGAGCCAGTCACATCAGTCTCTGTACAGAGGAGCTTACACTCTAATGTACCCCCAGAGCCCCCCCCTATTATTATACATTTATATATCACTGACATATACTGCAGTGGTGTACAGAGAACACTGAGCCAGTCACATCATCTCTGTACAGAAGAGCTCTGTACGGTAACAAACTATGTGACTGGCTCAGTGTTCTCTGTACGGTGCTGCGGTATATTTCAGTGATATATAAATGGATAATAATGAGGGTGTCTGTGGTTAGGTCTGAGGTAAATCTTTGTGGAGAGCAGAATCTGCCCAGGGACTCTGAACCCGCCTTGTGACAGGTTACTGTGGAGGGAGTGCAGCCAATGACAGTGGAGGAGGTGTGAAATCTGAGGTAAATCTCTGTGGAGAGCAGAATCTGCCCGGTGACTCTGATCCCACTCTGTGATTGGTTCCTGTGGAGGGAGTAACAGTGGAGGAGGTGTGAAGCGGGGACTCTGATTGGCTGTGAGGCTCTTTTCAGCTCCTTCTGTCAGTTACTGAATTCTCCATCTTGTTTTAGATTAGTGACAGAAGTGATGGAGGAATGTGGGGGAGGGGGGTTCTGTTCACTTCTTTCCAACTTGGAATTTCCTCCCTACAAACCCGGAACCGGATGGTGGAGAAGTAAGTATGTTACACCTCCTTCTGTAATGATCCCTCTGAGACTCTACTGAATACAATGCCTGAGGTTTGTACACTTACCCAATATAGACCGGTAACACACACACTTACAGCGGCCAGGAGAGGACAGGCTTGGGCCTGGAAATCTCCGTCTCTCCCCTCTGCCAGTGTGAAAGCTCTGGTGTCTCCGGTCATGTTCTATGAGAAGCTTACTGCTAGACATAAAGTTTCTCTACATATAAGAAGACATGGACTCCTTGGATTGTCGCCTCCTTGCCGGCCTCCTTTATTATGGATTCCTGAACTCTCTAGTTTCCTGATCTGTATTGGGCTGGTTGGTGCTGCGTGCTATCTCCCTATTTGAGGGTTTACCCCCTTGGATGTGTTCTGGACCTTTCGGGTTCCTGGCTTCCTCTGTCCTCTTTCTTCCCTCTCATCTGTGGATAGGGTTGCCACCTTTTCTTCTAGCGAAACCCAAACGCTCCAGCGACGCACAGAAATGTATTTTGGAGAATGAGTCCTGGCTTATTCATATGTAAATATCACAGTCAAGGCTATTTTTAGTGGGGGGCCAGTATCCCCTATCTTAATTTTGTTTGCCCCTGTCTGCCTGACATCATGTGTCCGGGTTTCAGCTGCCATAAAACCATAAAACCCGGACACAGCATTCAAGCACGGACTGTCCGGGTGAATCCTGTACAGGTGGCAACCCTACCTGTGGAAGGCGGCTCTCCCTCTCCCCTTTTATCTCTCTTCCTTCTATTCAGTTTCCTTCTTCTCGCTTTTCTCCATATTCTCCTTTTCTCCGATAAATTTTATTTTTCCTATTCTCTCTTCTTAGTTTTGATTTGGTGTTCCTTGCCTGGCCTGCCTCTTAGTGGACGTGGGCAGTTTGCTATGATTCACGTGTCACTTATATTGCCCCATGGATACTTGGGGACGTACGGGCCCCTCATAATGTGTGTATTTGGAATGTAGCACTTCATCACATTATTGGATCTCTTTGTTGTTTCACTCCGTAGCTATCTCAAGTGTATTTCGAGTATCTGTGTAATTTTTTTGCCTGTTCCTTTCAATAAAAACGTGTGAAGGAAAAAAATCCATCACTGTGACGTTTTATTGGTCATAATTATGACAAAACAAACTAAAAAAAACACAAATTATCCCCCCCCCCCCCCCCACACACACACACACACACACACACACACATTGTTTCCTCAGCAGTTCAACATCACTCATTTCTGTCTGCACCTCTGTGTTGTCACTGATTTCCACCCATGTCTGTACTACATTCCCTGGGAGCTCCCACCATCCACACAATATATTCTACAGCATCTCCCCCTCCCCTATCCATACCATGATCACTTAAAGCTGTCCTCCACCATCCACACTACATTCTCCAACAGCTCTCCCCCACCATCCACACTACATTCTCTGACAGCTCTCCTCCCACCATCCACACTACATTCTCTGACACCTCTCCTAC
>NW_017308852.1:66634-78421 GCF_000935625.1 Nanorana parkeri | reverse complement strand
ACATTCTCTGACAGCTGTCCTCCACCATCCACACTACATTCTCTGACAGCTCTCCTCCATCATCCACACTACATTCTCTGTCCGCTCTCATCCACCATCCACACTACATTCTCTTACAGCTCTCCTCCACTATCCACACTACATTCTCTGACTGCTCTCCTCCATCATCCCCACTACATTCTCTGACAGCTCTCCTCCACACTACATTCTCTGACTGCTCTCCTCCATCATCCCCACTACATTCTCTGACAGCTCTCCTCCACACTACATTCTCTGACCGCTCTCCTCCACCATCCACACTACATTCTCTGACATCTCTCAATCATCCACACTACATTCTCTGACAGCTCTCCTCCACACTACATTCTCTGACAGCTCTCCTCCACCATCCACACTACATTCTCTGACAGCTCTCCTCCACCATCCACACTACATTCTCTGACAGCTCTCCTCCCACCATCCACACTACATTCTCAGACATCTCTCCTCCCACACTACATTCTCTGACAGCTCTCCTCCACCATCTACACTACATTCTCTGACAGCTCTCCTCCCACCATCCACACTACATTCTCTGACAGCTCTCCCCTCAAGGTTTGCAGTAGCTTCTCTTGATGGATCCTCTCAAAGTCCACTGCACACCAATGTGAGGAACATTCTTCTTCCTGATAAACTGCTGCCAAGGATCTACGAGAGGGGAATGAGGTGCCTGCAGGGTGGGGGTCGTGTCACCATATTGTCAGATCTGTTTGGCCGGCCTCAATGCCGATTGGCTGGGAAGGAGGCTTTGCGACCAATCAGCGTCGAACCGGCCAAACAGAATGGACTCGGCTTCCCGGGCAATCCAGAAGCCAGCCGGTGGGTAATGACATGCCTCCTGGCTTCCTGATTGTTGGGAAGCCGGCTCTATGCTACCAAGTGCATAAACTCATTCATCTCTCTGTACAGGCCTCTGCACCCATGTGATGAGTCCGAGTGTTTTCATATCCTCCAGTTGTTCTATGCACTAAACAGTTCCACCTGATAAAATCCATCGTACATTTGTCATCAGAATCAGCAGGAACTTCCTCTCTGATGTTTTACAGATAAAAGAAGTTTAATTAGACATTTCCCCCCGTCGGAAAGCAGTGAGGCTGCTCCGTAGTGTGACTTTTCTGGTGTCTAAGAAATTTATATTTCTCAGTGAAGGATTTCCCGAACTCTGAACATGAATAAGGACGCTCACCTGTGTGAATCCTTTGGTGCTTAACAAGGGTTGCTTTCTCAGTGAAAGATTTCCCGCACTCTGAACATGGGTAAGGACGCTCACCTGTGTGAATATTTTGGTGCTGAAGAAGGGTTCCTTTACGAGTGAAAGATTTTCCGCACTCTAAACATAAATATGGGCGCTCACCAGTGTGAATTCTTTGGTGTATCAGAAGGTTATGTTTCTCAGTGAAATATTTTCCACACTCTGAACACGAATAAGGACATTCACCAGTGTGAGTTTTCTGGTGTGTAACAAGATGATCCTTCTCTTTGAAAGATTTCTCGCACACTGAACATGAATAAGGACGTTCACCAGTGTGAATTCTCTGGTGTTTAACAAGGGCTCCTTTCTCAGTGAAAGATTTCCCGCACTCTGAACATGCATGAGGACGCTCACCTGTGTGTCTTCTCTGGTGTCTAAGAAGCTTTTTGTTTTCAGTGAAAGATTTCCCGCACACTGAACATGAGAATAGATTCTCACCCCTGTGATCTTCTTTATGCAATACAGAAGATTTCTCCGGATTAGATGGATCTCTTGCAGTGTGAGATCTTAGATGGATATTTCTAGTCATAGTATGTGAATGATCAGAAGATTCACCCTGATCAGAGGGATCCATTGATGTCTCCGAACAGTGAGGTCTGTGATGTATATTTTGTGTGTTTGGATTCACTCCTGGAGAATCCTGTGTGATGGCATTATCTTCTGACTTACAACCAGCAGATAATATAACATGTCTCTCCGAGGTATTCCTGACATCACATCCATCTGCTGGAGAGAAATTGTTTAAATAATGTGAAAAGATCAGAAAAAAGAGTAATGTATGGTTATCTGACAGTCAACAGTTTCCAAATATAATAACAAATGAGATAAAAGGATAAAAACACCCAAACCTATGACACACTGGGCAAAATAGTTTGTGAATTAATGAAAGCTATGGGGGGGTACCAGAGACAGACCTTTTACTAGACCCTTGTGGAAACATGGTGTTATATTGAGGAATGGAGATGGACCTTCATATGGTGTACAGTATCTCCTCCTCATTTGTTGGTCACATGACGTTATATTGAGGAATGGAGATGGACCTTCATATGGTGTACAGTATCTCCTCCTCATTTGTTGGGGACATGACGTTATATTGAGGAATGGAGATGGACCTTCATATGGTGTACAGTATCTCCTCCTCATTTGTTGGTCACATGACATTATATTGAGGAATGGAGATGGACCTTTCATGGTGTACAGTAACAAGGTAAAGAACCTTTGGTCACATGACATTATATTGAGGAATGGAGATGGACCTTTCATGGTGTACAGTAACAAGGTAAAGAACCTTTACCAGGCAGAAAGAAAATGTGAGAGAGGACAGCTTCAGAATCCTCTCTCCCACTAAAAGGTGAAACAAATGTTCATAGTGAAACAAAAAGGGATACCTATACTCTAAAGCAGCAATTCAGAATATTGGCTGCCAACAAAGTGGAAGTGAGTGTTACAGAGTAAACGTTAGGTAGAGAATGAATAGGCCCAGAGGTTAGATGCCGTGCCTCCCAGTGAAACGTGTGAAAAATTCAGATTTCTCCATCCAGGGTTTATAGCGATGTTTGCCTTCCTCTGGATCAGCTGCAGGTTTTGGATAATTTTTTCCAATTTGGATAATATTTTCCAATTTGGATAATATTTTCCATGAAAACCATCATTCCTCCATGACAATGGACCCAGCATGTGTATGTAGAACATTTGATGAGAGTTTATTTGCTGTAAATGACCCCCAACCATCCTAACACTAATCAGGAGATGACGACCCCTTCATCCTACAATAGGGGAGATGACTTCTTCTGGGGAATCTTCTTCCCAACTTTGATGGTCCACCATTTATAATTTAGTCTCATCTTATCTGATGATGTGAAGATCTGATAATTCTCCAACATGATCCCTTAACCACTTGCTGACCAGGTGTTTCACCCCCTTCCTGTCCCGGCCATTTTGTCAGTATTCAGCGCTGCGGTACTTTGAATGGCATTTATTCCGTCATGCAGCGCTGTACTGAAACGAATTTCATACCATTTTTTGGGGACAGATAGAGCTTTCTTTTGGTGGTATTTAATTACCACTGGGGGTTTTTATTTTTTACTATATAACAAAAAAAGTACCCTAAATTTTGAGAATAAACATGTTTCCCTATAAAATGTTAGGAAACATTTATTATCACCCCAATTTTTTGGTAAAATATAAATGTCGGGGTCACGTCGGGTAAATAGACACCAAACATGTCAAGCTTTAAAATTGCGCGCGCCCGTGAAATCGCAGAAAACGACCGCAACCAAAATTGACCATAGGCGACGCTTTAAAAGTTTTTACCGCTCATCAGTTTAATGTTATCAGTGATTGATGCCCTAAAATTATTGCTCTCACTCCGACGTTGGCGGCGATATATAACATGTGCTGCAAAATGGGCGTAATTGTCGTTTTCGTACATAGGCGCACCCGTCGCATGTTTGCGTGTGTATGTGGGGGGGCGGGGGACTTTAAAACATTTTTTGTGTTATTTTTTTTACCTTCTTTATTTTTTTTTAATGCTGTAATTTTTTTTTTTTTTATACTTAACTTTCCTGCTATCACATAGGGGACTAAGAAATCCTAGGGACCCCCAGAGAACCCCCCTGATGTCACCTAGGGACCCCCAGAGAAGCTGATGAAGCACAGATCTGCTTCATCAGCTTCTTTCCGGTGTTCTGCACCAGAGAGTGACACTGAATACAGGAAGTGATGTAATATACATCACTTCCTGCATTCGGAGACACGAAAAGAGATCAAAGGGAGATCAAGTAATGATCTCCCTTTGATCTGCTGTTAGAGCGTCGCCGTGCTGGTCCCAGCGGATTACGGGACCGGCATCGGCGGCGAGGAGACTGCGGGACGGAGGAGACGGCGGGACGGGGTACGGGGGGGGCGCACACCCGCAAGCGATTGGGCGTCATGTAAATAGCCATCGCTGGCTGTTTACATGCTCACAGTTTTCCCTCTCGTGTGCACGCTGAGCGCCGCACACGAGAGGGGGGAGTGGCAGGACGTCTTAAGACGCCCTCCCACTCCTAGCAGACTCCCGTCCGGCCGTTCACAACCGGCCATGGGCGAAAGGTGGTTAAACGTCACACCTTCTACTCAGAAGTGACATAGAACTGTGACCTGTTCCCTCCGTAGTGTCTGTTACTTACTTGTGTTGCTCGGTAGAGAAATGTCATCCTGATCACTTTTCATCATCATCCCAACCTCCTCCGTGGACGGCCGGTCACCCCCCACATACGTCTCCACTTCTTCCTCTTTAACCTCAGCTTTTATATTGTTCTGTTCTTCACCCTAAACCCCAAAATAATAGAAAACATCTCATAAAGCTGATATCAAGGACATAAGTGAATTCAGCCCTTCATTCAATAATACTAGGGATGTCACGATACCACTTTTTCAAGACCTTTCCCTCAGGTAATTGCCGATACCAATTACGGATACTTTTTCCTAAAGGGACATGTGACATTTTTTGTGAAACAATACAGACTAATGATTTTAGGGCAGTTCCTCACCAGGCTCCGTCCAGATCTCACCAGAGCCGAACACAGATGTCACCAGAGCCGAACACAGATGTCACCAGAGCCGAACACAGATGTCACCAGAGCCGAACACAGATGTCACCCGAGCTAAATACAGATGTCACCCGAGCTAAATACAGATGTCACCCGAGCTAAATACAGATGTCACCCGAGCTAAATACAGATGTCACCAGGCTGTGTCCAGATGTCACGAGGGCTGGCAATGAGTTTCTCCAGGGCTGCTTATAGATGTCACTAGGGCTGTCTATTGGGTCTCTCCACGCCTCTGTTGATAGGTGCTGGGCTGAGCCCGCTCTACGTGTGCGTAGTGAGCTGAACGGAGCAGGAGCAGGTCTCCTGCACACTCCAAGGCTGTATTCAAGGTGTGGGGCTGCCTCGAGCTGTGCCTGCACCAGGAATCAGGAGGAGGAGATGTGGGACCTGGCCCTGGCTAGGTATAGCAGAAATGGGGAAGGAGAAGCAGCACAAGGAGCCAGTCAGCTGTACTGCAGGGCTAATAAGAGTCATGCTGACTGGAAGAGAGAGCGAAGTGACAGAGAGATGAGCTCATCAATCTGCTGCTTCTCCTTTTACTGTCCAGTCAAAGACTGAGGAAGGGACAAACCAGGAGATGTAACTGACCTGCAGGAGAGAAAAGTCATGTCTCCTGCTCTGCCCATTTCAGGGCAGGTCTTCTACCCAATTCCTGAGCCCAGGGGGGCAAGGACCTTAGCCTTGGAAGCCCATCATCACGCCGGCCTAGACGCATAGAGGCAAAGAACAGCACCACATAATTTTGCATCTGCCCTTTAGAAGGACACAAGGATGAAGAGGATACATGATGTCACGTGACTGGACCCAAGACACGTAGAAGAAAAGTATGTATATTGATTTATAGAAAACAATAAAAGTGGGAGTTTCTCCAAGGGTAAGTTGAAATGGAGGCGGGGCTATTTAGATGTAACGCAAACATGAAACCAATGGACTACATAAAAGTATGTTGCATCATAGTGGTGGTATGTTGCATATAGCGAGTCTCACCTACCTGACCATGGTGAGGGATGTTCTGATCTTCCTGTGTGGAATCCCGGGAATACAGAGGACGGGGACATCTCTCTGGTGGGTTCCTCTTACTGGATCCATCTGTAGGAAACACACACACTGACTGAATACATTGTTTCTATGTGTATGGGGGATCTAGGTGGACTCTCTGTACGGCTCTCTCCTCTTACCCGTTGATGAGGGGGGATCTAGGTAAACCCGTCGTACTTATGTCTGCTTTACAATAAATTTGAGGGAGATGTAGACGTGACGTGATGATGTGAAGGTCTACAGATCCTCAATCATCAGTCCAAACCAAAAACATGAATAGTTTCTGAATGTATTTTTCATTACTCACTTGTGCTTATATCTAGAGAAGATTCCTCCGGCTTAGTTGTCACCATCATCCCGACCTTCTCCATAGTCTGCTGATAATTCATCACAGACGTCTCTTCTTCTTCCTCTTTTAGCTCAACTTTCATATCCCTTCGTTTTTCATGCTAAACCAACAAAATAACAGAAAATATTATCTTAGAAATGTTGGCACTGATGACTTAAAACATCAAGAAGAATATAATCTGAAAGTCTTCAGGAACCTTTGTAATCTAGACCGTACCTGATCCTGGTGAGGGATGGTGAGATCTTCCAGTGTGGAATCCCGGGAATACAGAGGACGGGGACATCTCTCTGGTGGGTTCCTCTTACTGGATTCATCTGTAGGAAACACACACACTGACTGAACACATTGTTTCTATGTGTGTATCAGATGATGGGGGATCTAGGTGGACCCTCCGTACTGCACTCTCCTCTTACCCGGTGATGTGAGGGGCGGCTCATTCTCCATCACGACGTCCTTGTAGAGATCCCGGTGTCCGTCCAAATACTGGAAACTTCTAGAATATTTTATCACGGTTTGTCTCTGTTGTCAGGCAGTGAGGTGGAGGCTCTGTGATGGGTGATGTCTGCTGAAGATACTTGCTGAGTGTTAATGGCTCACAAGATATATTGGTCACTATCCTGTAATCCTGTTTGAAGGGAGAAGGTAACAATTATCAATGAAAACTTCCCAGAATCCTCCTGAGCAGTCTTTTAGAAATCAAACAGTCACATGATCTAAAGAAGACTCTCTGTAGAAAAATGCTGAATTGCTCAGAGTGTCAGATCTTGTGGGATAGTCTGAGATTATGGACACTGTCCTGCAGTACACATGCCTCCAACTCACGTTTCACTCCTATAGCACTTCCTGTGTATACACCTACATCACTTCCTGTTTGTACTTTTACATCATTTACTGTCTATTCTATTCCAAATCCAGACAATAAAGTAATAAAATACAAAATGTGTTTGAATATTATAGTCAGACACTATTATTATACATTTATATATCACTGACATATACTGCAGTGCTGTTCAGAGATCACTGAGCAAGTTACTGCACCAGAGGAGCTTACACTCTAATGTCTCTCCATGGTAACAAACTATGTGACTGGCTCAGTGTTCTGTGTACAGCACTGCGGTATATGTCAGTGATATATAAATGTATAATAATATGGGGGGTGTCTGTGGTGAGGTCTGAGGTAAATCTCTGTATGTGGAGAGAAGAATCTGCCCGGTGACTCTGATAGGTTACTGTGGAGGGAGTGCAGACAATGACAGTGGAGGAGGTGTGAAATCTGAGGTAAATCTCTGTGGAGAGCAGAATCTGCCCGGTGACTCCGATCCCACTGTGATTGGTTCCTGTGGAGGGAGTAACAGTGGAGGAGATGTGATGCGGGGACTCTGATTGACTGTGAGTCTCCCCTCAGCTCCTTCTGTCAGTTACTGAAGTCTACATCTTGTTTTAGATTAGTGACAGAAGTGATGGAGGAATGGGCTGGGGGGGAGAGGGGGTTCTGTTCACTTCTTTCCAACTTGGAATCTCCTCCCTACAACCCCGGAACCGGATGGTGGAGAAGTAAGTATGTTACACCTCCTTCTGTAACGATCTCTCTGAGACTCTACTGAATACAATGCCTGAGGTTTGTACACTTACCCCATATAGACCGGTAACACATAGACTTACAGCGGCCAGGAGAGGACAGGCTTGGGCCTGGAAATCTCCGTCTCTCCCCTCTGCCAGTGTGAAAGCTCTGGTGTCTCCGGTCATGTTCTATGAGAAGCTTACTGCTAGACATAAAGCTTCTCTACATATAAGACATGGACTCCTTGGATTGTCGCCTCCTTTATTATGGATTCCTGAACTCTCTAGTTTCCTGATCTGTATTGGGCTGGTTGGTGCTGCGTGCTATCTCCCTATTTGAGGGTTTACCCCCCTTGGATGTGTTCTGGACCTTTCGTGTTCCTGACTTCTTCTTTCCCCTTTCTTCCCTCTCATCTGTGGAAGGCGGCTCTCCCTCTCCCCTATTATCTCTCTTCCTTCTATTCAGTTTCCTTCTTCTCGTTTCCTATTCTCTTAGTTTTGGTTTGGTGCCCCTTGCCTGGCCTACCTCTTATTGGACGTGGGCAGTTTGCTATGATTCACGTGTCACTTATATTGCCCCATGTATACTTGGGGACGTACGGGCCCCTCATAATGTGTGTATTTGGAATGTAGCACTTCATCACGTTATTGGATCTCTTTGTTGTTTCACTCCTCAGCTATCTCAAGTGTATTTCGAGGACCTGTGTTAATTTCTTTGCCTGTTCCTTTAAATAAAAACGTGTGAACGAAAAAAAATCCATCACTTTGACAACGTTTTATTGGTTATAATTATGACAAAACAAACTAAAAAAAATGATTCACAAGTTTGTAAAGTACACAAATTAATTGTTCAAATATATACAGTTTAGACAATGTTTTAAAATGATTCCCAACGATGAAAAGTCACCGGCACACACATTGTTCCCTCAGAAGTTCCCACACCCTGGTAGAGACGTTCTTTTATCATCAGACTCTACATCCCCCACACACACATTGTTTCCTCAGCATTTCAACATCACTAATTTCTGTCTGCACCCCTGTGTTGTCACTGATTTCCGCCCATGTCTGTACTACATTCCCTGGTAGCTCCCACCATCCACACAATATATTCTACAGCAGCTCCTCCCTCCCCGATCCATACCATGATCACTTGAAGCTGTCCTCCACCATCCACACTACATTCTCTGACAGCTCTCCCCTGCCATTCACACTACATTCTCTGACAGCTCTCCTCCACCACCCACAGTACATTATCCAACAGCTCTCCCCTGCCATCCACACTACATTCTCTGACAGCTCTCCTCCCGCCATCCACACTACATTCTCTGACAGCTCTCCTCCCACCATCCACACTACATTCTCTGACATCTCTCCCCCACCATCCACACTACATTCTCTGACAGCACTCCCCCACCATCCACACTACATTCTCTGACAGCACTCCCCCACCATCCACACTACATTCTCTGACAGCTCTCCCCTCATGGTTTGCAGTAGCTTCTCTTGATAGATCCTCTCAGAGCCCACTGCACATCAATGTGAGGAACATTCTTCTTCCTGATAAACACTAATTTAAAAAGTTCTTCTGCACTGACCACCTATGTAAGAAAGCCATTCACATACAGCTGTGCTCACATACAAGCTTTTGCTTACATACAAGAATGGGTGAGCAGCTCTGGACACAGTCTGTTTACATCCGGGGCCGCTCATCTGTCCCTGTATGGATATAAAGGATTGGATTTACATACAGCGGTGGCATCTGTCAGTCTGCTAATAACTGCTGCCTGCGGCTGAAGGAAAGCACCTGGAGACTCCTGGGGGCCACCCAAGTGCATAAACTCATTCATCTCTCTGTACAGGCCTCTGCACCCATGTGATGAGTCCGAGTGTTTTCATATCCTCCAGTTGTTCTATGGACAGTTCCACCTGATAAAAACCATCATACATTTGTCATCAGAATCAGCAGGAACTTCCTCTCTGCTGTGTTACAGATAAATGAAGTCTAATTAGACATTTCCCCGAGTCGGAATGCAGTGAGGAAGATCCGTAGTGTGACTTTTCTGGTGTTTAAGAAGCCGATATTTCTCAGGGAAGGATTTCCCGCACTCTGAACATGAGTAAGGGCGCTCACCCGTGTGAATTCTCTTATGTTTACGAAGGGTTGAACTATGAGTGACAGTTTTCCCGCACTCTGAACATGAATAAGGACGCTCACCAGTGTGAATTTTCTGGTGTATTACAAGGTCTCCTTTCTTAGTGAAAGATTTCCCGCACTCTGAACATGAAAAGGGACGTTCACCTGTGTGAACTCTCTTGTGTATAACAAGGGCTCCTTTCTCAGTGAAAGATTTCCCGCACTCTGAACATGAAAAGGGACGTTCACCTGTGTGAATTCTCTGGTGTATAACAAGGTCTCCTTTCCGAGTGAATGATTTCCCGCACTCTGAACATGAATAAGGACGTTCACCTGTGTGAATTTTCTGGTGTATTACAAGGTCTCCTTTCTTAGTGAAAGATTTCCCGCACTCTGAACATGAAAAGGGACGTTCACCTGTGTGAATTCTCTGGTGTTTAACAAGGGCTCCTTTCTCAGTGAAAGATTTCCCGCACTCTGAACATGAAAAGGGACGTTCACCTGTGTGAATTTTCTGGTGTATAACAAGGTGTCCTTTCCGAGTGAATGATTTCCCGCACTCTGAACATGAATAAGGACGTTCACCTGTGTGAATTTTCTGGTGTATTACAAGGTCTCCTTTCTTAGTGAAAGATTTCCCGCACTCTGAACATGAAAAGGGACGTTCACCTGTGTGACTTCTCTGGTGTTTAACAAGGGCTCCTTTCTCAGGGAAGGATTTCCCGCACTCTGAACATGAATAGGGACGTTCACCTGTGTGAATTTTCTGGTGTCTAACAAGGTGTCCTTTCCGAGTGAATGATTTCCCGCACTCTGAACATGAATAAGGACGCTCACCAGTGTGAATTCTCTGGTGTATAACAAGTTGTGTTTTATTAAAACATGATTTCCCGCACTCTGAACAAGCATGAGGACGTTCACCCGTGTGAATTCTCTGGTGTCTAAGAAGGATTTCGTTTCTAGTGAAAGATTTACTGCACTCTGAACATGAAAAGGGACGTTCACCCGTGTGAATTTTTTGGTGTTTAACAAGGGTTGCTTTCCGAGTGAAAGATTTCCCGCACTCTGAACATGAATAAGGACGTTCACATGTGTGAATTTTCTGGTGTCTAAGAAGGGTTTTGTTTTCATTGAAAGATTTCCCACATACTGAACATGAGAATGGCTCCTCACCTCTGTGATCTCTTTCATGGGGGGAGGAAGGTTCCTTGGGATTAGATGGATCTCTTGCAGTGTGAGATCTTAGATGGATATTTCCAGTCATAGTATGTGAATGATCAGAAGATTCACCCTGATCAGAGGGATCCATTGAGGTCTCTGAGCAGTGAGGTCTGTGATGTATATTTTGTGTGTTTGGATTCACTCCTGGAGAATCCTGTGTGATGACATTATCTTCTGACTTACAATCAGCAGATAATATAAGATGTCTCTCCGAAGTATTCCTGACATCACACCCATCTGCTGGAGAGAAATCATTACACACGTCAGTAATCAGAGTCATGTATGTTGGTCTAGAAGTCATCACAGAGCTCTGTCATGGAATTGGGTCCAATTGTAACCCCAAAATATGAAAACCAACCAGATAAGAGACAAAAGCCCCAAAACAACTCTGACCCCCTGGAGACCAATGTACTGTTCATTCATGACCGCTATGGGGGGATGGACCTTCATATGGTGTACAGTATCTCCTCCTCATTTGTTGGTCACATGACGTTATATTGAGGAATGGAGATGGACCTTCATATGGTGTACAGTATCTCCTCCTCATTTGTTGGTCACATGACGTTATATTGAGGGATGGAGATAGACCTTCATATGGTGT
>NW_017308852.1:63003-66537 GCF_000935625.1 Nanorana parkeri | reverse complement strand
TACAGCAGGCCTCAAAATTTCCACTCGCCCCCTCGCAATTGGCGAGTGAAAATTGCGGGGGGGCGAGTGGAATGTCAGCAATGGTGCCTCGCCGGCGGGACTACCGCACTACCGCTGTGGCAATCGCTCGTTTTTGTTTTCTCTTCTCTTTCTCGCCTGCTGCAGCTACAGAGCGGCCGAGCCCGAGAAGGAGAAGAGAGAACAGAAGCGAACGCTTGCCGCGGCGGTAGTGTTCCATCCAGAGCCCGAGCTAGCTCTCTGCGCTCCCTCTCTTTCGTCCCGGCCGCTTCAGCTCCACTCAGAGAGGCGGCTCTGATTACACCCGTTATCGCTCCCTCTCTCTCCTTCTGGCCGCTCTGAAGCTGCAGCGGCCGGGAGCAGAGAGAGGGAACGCTGACAGGTGTGATTGTAGCTGCCTCTCTTGAGTGCCCGCTTCCTGGAGCTGGAGCGGTCGGAAGAAGAGGTGATCGTTCAGCGGTGTGATCAGAGCAGTCTTAAAGAGCCCCCCCTCCCAGTCCACATCTTTTGGACGTTATTAATCTGAGTTGCCCCACTCAGTATGCCCCTCGCTTGCGGCCATATTGAGTGGGGCACTTGTATTAATAACGTGCTGGATTGATCTGACCCAGCGGCGGACTAGGCCGGGGGCAGGGTGGCAATTGCCCCCCAGGCCTCTCTGATGCCATGGCATGGGGGCGTTTGCAAAGGTTCTATGTGGGCTCTTAGATGGCTGTGTGGGGTCTCAGGTGGGCTATGTGGGCTCTTAGATGGCTGTGTGCGGTCTCAGGTGGGCTATGCGGTCTCTCTGATGGCTGTGTGGGATCTCAGGTGGACTATGCAGGCTCTTAGATGTCTGTGTGGGGGTCTGAGGTGGGCAATGCAGGCTTGCACGAGAAGTGCAGTGGTCTCGGCTGGGGTCCGGAGATGGTCAAAGTGCTGACAGGAAGGAGCTGGAGGAGATGTGCGGGCTGACTTGAAACCTGGACACAAGACTCCGAAACTGGACTGTCCGGGTGAATCCTGGACAGGTGGCAACCCTAGATCTAAAGAAGACTCTCTGTAGACAAATGCTGAATTGCTCAGAGTGTCAGATCTTGTGGGATAGTTCTGAGATTATGGACACTGTCCACCATTACCCGTGCCTCCAACTCACGTTTCCCTCCTAGAGCACTTCCTGTTTGTACTTAGTTTTACAGTATTCTGTCTATACCTTACATCACTTCCTGTCTGTACCTTACATCACTTCCTTTCTATACATTACATCACTTCCTGTAGGTGGCTACCACGTGAGATCACCACCTTGTGTTGAATATAAATACTTCAGTCTCCGTTATGTTTCATCATTGTGCTCGCTGCCTTGTGGTCTATTCCTCTATTACGTTACATCCATGACTACACACAGATTATACCTCACATCAAATCCAGACAATACAGAAATAAAATACAAAATTTGTTTGAATATTATAGTCACACACTATTATTATTATACATTTATATATCTGTACAGAGGAGCTACACTCTAATGTCCCCTCCCCCCACAGTCACATCAGTCTCTGTACAGATGAGCTTACACTCTAATGTCTCTCCACGGTCACAAACTATGTGACTGGCTCAGTGTTCTCTGTACAGCACTGCGGTATATGTCAGTGATATATAAATGTATAATAAGAGGGGGTGTCTGTGGCAGGTCTGAAGTAAATCTCTGTGAGGAGCAGAATCTGCCGGTGACTCTGATCCCGCTCTGTGATAGGTTACTATGGAGGGAGTGCAGCCAATGACAGTGGAGGAGGTGTGAAATCTGAGGTAAATCTCTGTGGAGAGCAGTATCTGCCCGGTGACTCCGATCCCGCTCTGTGATTGGTTCCTGTGGAGGCAATGCAGCAAATGACAGTGGAGATGTGAAGCGGGGACTCTGATTGGCTGTGAGGCTGTTCTCAGCTCCTTCTGTCAGTTACTGAAGTCTGCATCTTGTTTTATATTAGTGACAGAAGTGATGGAGGAATGTGGGGGAGGCGGGTTCTATTACACCTCCTTCTGTAACGATCCCTCTGAGACTATACTGAATACAATGCCTGAGGTTTGTACACTTACCCCATATAGACCGGTAACACATACACTTACAGCGGCCAGGAGAGGACTGGCTTGGGCCTGGAAATCTCCCTCTCTCCCCTCTGCCAGTGTGAAAGCTCTGGTGTCTCCGGTCATGTTCTATGAGAAGCTTACTGCTAGACATAAAGCTTCTCTATATATAAGAAGACATGGACTCCTTGGATTGTCGCCTCCTTTCTTATGGATTCCTGAACTCTCTAGTTTCCTGATCTGTATTGGGCTGGTTGGTGCTGTGTGCTATCTCCCTGTTTGAGGGTTTACCCCCCTTGGATGTGTTCTGGACCTTTCGTGTTCCTGGCTTCCTCCCTCCCCTTTCTTCCCTCTCATTTGTGGAAGGCGGCTCTCCCTCTCCCCTTTTATCTCTCTTCCTTCTATTCAGTTTCCTTCTTCTCGGTTTTCTACATATTCTCCTTTTCTCGGATACATTTTCCTGTTCCTATTCTCTCTCCTTAGTTTTGGTTTAGTGCTCCTTGCCTGGCCTGCCTCTTAGTGGACGTGTGCAGTTTGCTATGATTCACGTGTCACTTATATTGTTCCATATACAGGTGAAACTCGAATAATTAGAATATCGTGCAAAAGTAATGGCAGTAAGTGCTGCAAAAGGGGCCCAAACCAAGTACTGAGTACATATGCATGCTTGTACTTTTCAGAGGTCCGATATTGTTCTATGTACAATCCTTGTTTTATTGATTGCATGTAATAATCTACTTTTCTGAGGTTGTGGATTTGGGGTTCTTGGGGTTTTCATGAGCTGTAAGCCATAATCATCACAATTATGACAAATCACAGCTTGAATTATCTTGCTTTGCATGTAATGAGTCTATCTTATATATTAGTTTCACCTTTTAAGTTGCATTAGTGAAATAAATGAACTTTGCACGATATTCTAATTATTCGAGTTTCACCTGTATACTTGGGGACGTACGGGTCCCTCATAATGTGGGTATTTGGAATGTAGCACTTCATCACATTATTGGATCTCTTTGTTGTTTCACTCCGTAGATATTTTAAGTGTATTTCGAGTATTGTCCTAGCAGGAATACCAGACCTCAAAAACAGGAACAGAGATTTGTGTCCCTGACATGATTTAAGGTTTATTCAACATAAGTTGGGCAGCACGATAGCCAGTGTACTACACCCGAAAAGAGGAATTACATTCATTTTTAAGTAAAGGCACATTAGCATAAGTCATGACACATGCCAGTGGCGTCCCACACTGGCCCGGCACGGAAATACAAATCATCCAATAATATTTGCTTATTCATCACAGCTTTGAAATGGTTAACTCTCTGAAGCCACAGAGCCCCTCCCACATTTGCATCATTTTTATTAATCAAACCGAAACAGTAATTGAAGAACCAATGGTTCTTTTGTGGTGAGCCGACTTGGTCTGGTGTCTGACACTATACCGTACATGAGGGGTAT
>NW_017308852.1:52223-62944 GCF_000935625.1 Nanorana parkeri | reverse complement strand
GATTAATAGAATATCTGCACATATATATCTTTTTTTTTTTTTTACATCAGATAGTTTTTTATTGTTTTTTCAGAAAACAAATACAAAAGAAAAGAAATTTTTTTAAAAAAAGGGGGGGATACAAAAGTAAAAAGGGGAGGTGTACATTTGCAGAACAAGCGCCACATATTAAACAGTACAGAAGTATCATGTATACTTTATACCTCTCGCAACTCATAGCTGCTAGTGTAACCCCAGCAGTACATACACACAGAGTAGACCCCAGAAGATGGTACATACACAGACTGTTTACTCAGGCGCTGCCCGTCCACGGTAAGACAGCCATTTAGACCACATAGAAGCAAATTTTTTTCATATTACCTCTCTGCTGAAAAGTGATACGTTCATACTCAACCATCCTATCCAATTCACTAAGCCACAGCTCCAGTGTGGGAGGAGAAGTGGAAACCCACTTACGCACCACCAGCCTTGACGCAGTGAATAGCGCTCGTTTATTGGCCACAGTCGTATAGGAGGTTAAATCCGGTGCATCAATAATGCCCTGGATGCAAACAAGTGGAGAATTAGTTAGTGAGGATTCAAAAACAGAGTTAATGCCGTCCATGACCTTGTCCCAGTATCTCCATAGTAAATGAATTAAAGGAGAACTATGGGGTTAAGGCTTTTCCCCATAGTTCTCCTTAGGGTAACTAGAGGACACAAACTAGCGTCATCCCGTCACCCTAAGTATACTGAGACGCCGCAGCTGAAGCGGATCCCGACAATTGTGCCGGGATCCGCCCAGCTGCGTGAGTGACAGCTGGCTCTGCCTCTCTAGAGGCAGAGCCAGCTGTACCCGCCCCCTCCGTTCCGCCAGTCAGCGCTGGCGGATCGGAGCGGGGAATCCAGCCCCTCCCCCTGTCACGGCAGAGAGCCGTGACAGGATCGAGAGGTGAGCGAACGCCGGTATGTGTTCGCTCACCTCCCGATCTACTGAGCCGACCTGTGACAGTCTCATTGTCACAGGTCGGCTAGAACTATGAGGTGAGTGAAAAGCACTCACCTCATAGTTCTCCTTTAAAGATCCTCGGTGAGAGTTGCACTTCGGGCAATTAGGGTCAGCCCTGTACCCAATACGAAATAGAAATTCAGGTGTACGATATATTCTGTGGATAATAAACAATTGTGTCAACCTATGAGTGGGTGACAGCGAGACTTGTTCAACCCCTTGGAGTACATCTTCCCACCCGTCATCCGACGGAGCGCCTAAATCTGTCTCCCAGCCCTCCCGGCACTTCAAAGGCAGAAGAACCTCGGACTTGAGGAGGAGATGGTTATACAGGAAGGAGATGACTCCCTTAGTGTGCTCAGCTGAAAGCACGGCATCCAGAGTAGGGGAGAATTCAGGGGGGGGGGCAAGTTTAAACTGCGACCTTAAAGCGTACCATGCCGGGGAAGGAGCTCCGGGAGATTGCCATTCTGCCACAGAGGGCTATAGCTAGTTAAATGGGTAACACCCAGTGCTCGTTTGGCCGATGACCAGACCTGTCCCATTAGTTGTACAGTAGGGAGTGCAGAGTGTCTTTTGGTGTACACATCACTATCCAGATAACACGGGATTAAGACCTTTAAACAAATGCAAAAGAAGAGAGAATGACTGCGTGTGATGGTCCTTAGATGCCCAGGCTGTAAAGTGATGTAATTGAGAAGCTATATAATAGAGCCATGGATTAGGCAGTGCAAGTCTGCCGGAGGCCTTTGGCCTCTGCAGGACCTCCAGACCGCAATATGGAAGATTTCATCTTCCAAACAAGATCTCTAAAAATACTGCTGATCAGGCGAAAGGTCTTCCTAGGGATCCAAAGGGGTGAATTATGGAGAATATATAGTAATTGGGGTATCAAGATCATTTTAAGTTGATCCTACCCGCCACAGACAGTGGCGATTTGGCCCATGAGGTGCGTTGGGATCTAAATTTCGTCAAAAGAGGGTGCAGATTCAGAGTAATGTAGCCAAGGGGAGAGGCAGTTATCTGTATGCCTAAGTAGGTAATTACTGACTGGACCTGCAGATGGGACAAGCCAGGAGCCAAAGGCTTGTGAATAGGGTCGAGGGGAAGCAGGTTGGACTTCTCACAGTTGACTACCAGGCAAAGGTAGATGAAAGTGACATGACGTTAGAGAGGGAGGACTCTGTATCAGCTAAAAACAAAAGTGTCATCAGCATACAACACTATCTTTTCCTCCAGGTCGCCTCGTTGAAAGCCCTTGATGTCAGTAGACTGCCGTATCAGAGCCGCAAAGGGTTCAACGGCAAGGGCAAATAGTAAAGGGGACACAGGGCACCCCTGTCTAGCGCCTCGCTGCAACCCAAAGGTGGCAGACAAGGAGTCGTTCATTTTTATTCTAGCAGACGGATGGTACTACAACAAACGGACCCAAATGCAAAATTTGGGACCTGGTCCGAAGGCAGTCAGGACCGCCAAGAGATATCGTCATTCCACGCTGTCAAACGCCTTGGCGATATCCAAGGTTAGTAGTGCTCTGTTACCTGTGTTATCGATAGGGAGCTGCATGTTCAGGAACACTCTGCGTATATTCATAGCAGTGGACTTGTGAGGGATAAACCCAGATTGATCCGAGTGCACCACAGAGGCAATCTTTCTAGACAATCTAGTAGCTAGCACCTTGGCAAGAATTTTAACGTCTGCATTTAAAAGAGAGATAGGCCTCTATGGTTCCGGCAAGGAGCAGATTTTTGGCCTTCTTTGGCAGAACTACCACAGTGGCCTCATATATAGTAGAGGGGGAGGTGGCCCACAGAGAAGGCATCATTAAACGTCTCCAGTAGGGTAGGAAGCAATGATGTGGTATAAGTCTTGTAGACTTCAATAGGAAGCCCATCCGGGCCCGGGGCCTTACCATTAGGGAAACTAGCCACAGCCAGTTCCAGCTCCTCCAGGGTGATTGGGGCCCCCAGGTCCAGTCCATCCTCAGGTGTAAGGGACGGCAGAGAGACACTATCCAGATAAGCCCCCAGCTCAGAATCAAAATAATCATCTCTCGTCTTGTACAAGGATGTATAAAATTCCCCGAAGACTTCAGATATTGTCCCCTGATCCGAATGAGTAACACCCAACGGGTCAGAGAAAGCTCCAAAATAGGTGGTGGGCTGTTGAGCTCTAGATATTTAAGCCAGGAGCTTACCTGCCGCGTCTCCCTCAGCCCAGTACACCCGCTTAGTGAAGAACAGTTTATTCTGGGATTGTGCTGTCAGCAGGGCAGTGAGGGAGCGTTGAGCAGACTAAAAATATATACTTGCAGACCTTGCAAAGATAAAACTGTTGATTTCTACAAGCCTTGGGACTTATGTATAAACTGTCGCAATTGCTTTGATAAACTCCCCCCACTGTTCCTTCAGTAGTACCCACAGCCTGGTAGAGACGTTCTTTTACCATCAATGTCTACATCCCCACCACACATTGTTCCCTCAGCAGTTCAACATCACTCATTTCTCTCAGCTCCCCTGTGTTGTCACTGTGTTCCCCCCATCTGTGTTACATTCTCTGGGAGCTCCCACCATCCACACAATATGTTCTACCGCAGCTCCCCTTTCCATACCATGATCTCTTTAAGCTCTCCCCACCGTCCACACTACATTGTCTGACAGCTCTCCTCCACCATCCACACTACATTCCCTGTCCCCCACACTACATTCTCTGACAGCTCTCCCCCCACCATCCATCTGTCAGCCAGTTAACAATTCAACAAGCTGCTGCCTGCGGCTGAAGGAAAGCACATGGAAACTCCTGGGGGCCACCCAAGTGCATAAACTCATTCATCTCTCTGTACAGGCCTCTGCACCCATGTGATGAGTCCGAGTGTTTTCATATCCTCCAGTTGTTCTATGGACAGTTCCACCTGATAAAAACCATCGTACATTTGTCATCAGAATCAGCAGGAACTTCCTCTCTGATGTTTTACAGACAACTGAAGTCTATTTAGACATTTCCCCGAGTCTGAATGCAGTGAGGACGCTCCGTAGTATGTCTTCTCTGGTGTCTACGAAGAATATATTTCTCAGGGAAGGATTTCCTGCACTCAGAACATGAATAAGGACGCTCACCCGTGTGACTTCTCTGGTGCATAACAAGGCTTCCTTTCTGAGTGAAAGATTTCCCGCACTCAGAACATGAATAAGGACGCTCACCCGTGTGACTTCTCTGGTGTATAACAAGGTCTCCTTTATTAAAAAATGATTTCCCGCACTCTGAACATGCATGAGGACGTTCACCCGTGTGAATTTTCTGGTGTCTAAGAAGGTTTTTGTTTTGAGTGAAATATTTCCCACACTCTGAACATGAAAAAGGACGTTCACCTGTGTGAATTCTCTGGTGTGAAAGAAGTTTTCCTTTTACAGAGAAACACTTTTCACACTCTGAACATGAAAAAGGACGTTCACCTGTGTGAATTTTCTGGTGCATAACAAGGTTTCCTTTGTGAGTGAAATATTTCCCGCACTCTGAACATGAATAAGGACGCTCACCTGTGTGAATTTTCTGGTGTATAACAAGGTCTCCTTTCTGAATGAAAGATTTCCCGCACTCTGAACAAGAATAAGGACGCTCACCTGTGTGAATTCTCTGGTGACTAACAAGGTGTCCTTTATGAAAAAATGATTTCCCGCACTCTGTACATGAATAAGGACGTTCACCTGTGTGAATTCTCTGGTGGTCAACAAGGTGTCCTTTTTTAAAAAAAGATTTCCCGCACTCTGAACATGAATAATTACGCTCACCTTTGTGAATTCTCTGGTGTCTAAGAAGGGTTTTGTTTTCAGTGAAAGATTTCCCGCACACTGAACATGAGAATGGCTCCTCACCTCTGTGATCTCCTTCATGGGGTGAGGAAGGTTCCATGGGATTAGATGGATCTCTTGCAGTGTGAGATCCTAAATTGATATTTCCAGTCATAGTATGTGAATGATCAGAAGATTCACCCTGATCAGAGGGATCCATTGATGTCTCCAAACAGTGAGGTCTGTGATGTATATTTTGTGTGTTTGGATTCACTCCAGGAGAATCCTGTGTGATGACATTATCTTCTGACTTACAATCAGCAGATAATATAAGATGTCTCTCCGAGGTATTCCTGATATCACATCCATCTGCTGGAGAGAAATTATTACACACGTCAGTAATCAGAGTCATGTATGTTGGTCTAGAAGTCATCACAGAGCTCTGGCATGATATTGGGTACAATTGTACCAAAATATGAAAACCAACCATAGAAAGGAGACAAAACCCTCAAAACACCTCTGACCCCAGGAGACCATTGTACTGTTCATTCATGACCGCTATGGGGAGATGGAGATGGACCTTCATATGGTGTACAGTATCTCCTCCTCATTTGTTGGTCACATGACGTTATATTGGGGAATGGAGATGGACCTTCATATGGTTTACAGTATCTCCTCCTCATTTGTTGGTCACATGACGTTATATTGAGGAATGGAGATACTCAGAAGTGACATAGAACTGTGACCTGTTCCCTCCATGGTGTCTGTTACTTACTTGTGTTGCTCGGTAGAGAAATGTCATCATCCTGATCACTTTTCATCATCATCCCGACCTCCTCCGTGGACGGCCGGTCAACCCCCACATACGTCTCCACTTCTTCCTCTTTAACCTCAACTTTTATATTGTTCCGTTCTTCACCCTAAACCCCAAAATAATAGAAAACATCTCATAAAGCTGAACTCCGGGGATATATAGAAGACACAAAGGAAGGCAGCTCCTCATTCATTATTACATCATTAAATGTGTTTCTAGTGTAAGTACCTGAATGTGACTTGGTATCGGCCTCCTGTAGTCTACATATAACAGATATGGGGAAGGAGAAGCAGCACGAGGAGCCAGTCAGCTGTACTGCAGGGCTAATAAGGGTCATGCTGACTGGAAGAGAGAGCGAAGTGTCAGAAAGATGAGCTCATCAATCTGCTGCTTCTCATTTTACTGTCCAGTCAAAGACTGGGGAAGGGACAAAACCAGCAGGTGTTACTGACATGCAGCACAAAAAAGTCATTTCATTGCAGGACTTCCACCCATTTCCTGTAAGCCTGGGGGGCCAGGGACCTTAACCTTGGAGGCCCTCATCACACCGGCCTCGACTCACAGAAGCAAACGACAGCACCACATCATTTAGTATGTGCCCTTTGGAGGATACAAGGACGAAGAGGATCCATTATGTCATGTGACTGGGCCCAAGACCCATGGAAGAAAAGTATGTTTATTGATTTATAGAAAACAATAAAAGTGGGAGGACCTCCAAGGGGAAGATGAAATGGAGTAAAGCAAACATGAAACCAATGGACTACATAAAATAATGTTGCGTCACAAAGTTCAGAATCACTTGTTTTCTACACACCGAGTCCCACCTGATCATGGTGAGGGATGTTCTGATCTTCCTGTGTGAAATCCCGGGAATACAGAGGACGGGGACATCTCTCTGGTGGATTTGTGTCACTGTACGGTTCCATCATAATCTTCTCCTCCTCTTTTATCTCTTCTTTAACATCATTATCACACTCACTCTGGTGTATACCCTGATCCATCATCCCGACCTTCTCCATAGTCTGCTGATAATTCATCACAGACGTCTCTTCTTCTTCCTCTTTTAGCTCAACTTTCATATCCCTTCGTTTTTCATGCTAAACCAACAAAATAACAGAAAATATTATCTTAGAAATGTTGGCACTGATGACTTAAAACATCAAGAAGAATATAATCTGAAAGTCTTCAGGAACCTTTGTAATCTAGACCGTACCTGATCCTGGTGGGGGACGGTGTGATCTTCCTGGGTGGAATCCCGGGAATACAGAGGACGGGGACATCTCTCTGGTGGGTTCCTCTTACTGGATCCATCTGAAGGAAACACACACACTGACTGAATACATTGTTTCTATGTGTGTATCAGATGATGGGGGATCTAGGTGGACCCTCCGTACTGCACTCTCCTCTTACCCGGTGATGTGAGGGGCGGCTCATTCTCCATCACGACGTCCTTGTAGAGATCCCGGTGTCCTTCTAGATACTGGAAACTTCTAGAATATTTTATCACGGTTTGCCTCTGTTGTCAGGCGGTGAGGTGGAGGCTCTGTGATGGGTGATGTCTGCTGAAGACACTTGCTGAGTGTTAATGGCTCACAAGATATATTGGTCACTATCCTGTAATCCTATTTGAAGGAAGAAGGTAACAATTATCAATGAAGACTTCCCAGAATCCTCCTGAGCAGTCTTTTAGAAATCAAATAGTCACATGATCTAAAGAAGACTCTCTGTAGACAAATGCTGAATTGCTCAGAGTGTCAGATCTTGTGGGACAGTTCTGAGATTATGGACACTGTCCAGCAGTACCCATGCCTCCAACTCACGTTTCACTCCTACATCACTTCCTGTTTGTACCATACATCACTTCCTGTAGGTGGCTAACACGCGAGATACTTTCCATACCTCCAACTTATGCTTCACACCTCCATCACTTCCTGTGTATATATACCGACATCACTTCCTGTTTCTACGTCTACATAATTTCCTTTCTGTCCCTTGTATCACTTCCTGACTGTATCTTACATCACTTCCTGTAGGTGGCTACCACGTGGGATCGCCACCTTGTGTGGAATATAAATACTACAGTCTCCGTTATGTTTCATCCTTGTGCTCGCTGCCTTGTGGTCTATTCCTCTATTACGTTACATCCATGACTACACACAGATTATACCTCACATCAAATCCAGACAATAAAGAAATAAAATACAAAATTTGTTTGAATATTATAGTCACACACTATTATTATACATTACATTATATATATATATATCACTGACATATGTTCAGAGATCGCTGAGCCAGTCACATCAGTCTCTGTACAGAGGAGCTTACAATCTAATGTCCCCTCCCCCAGTCATATACATTAATGTGCCTGGTTCAGTGTCCTCTGTACAGCACTGCGGTATAGGTCAGCGATATATAAATGTATAATAATAGGGGGTGTCTGTGGTCAGGTCAGAGGTAAATCTCTGTATGTGGAGAGCAGAATCTGCTCGGTGACTAATCCCACTCTGATTGGTTCCTGTTGAGGGAGTGCAGCCAATGACAGTGGAGGAGGTGTGAAATCTGAGGTAAATCTCTGTGGAGAGCAGAATCTGCCTGGTGACTCTGATCCCACTCTGTGATTGGTTCCTGTGGAGGGAGTAACAGTGGAGATGTGAAGCGGGGACTCTGATTGGCTGTGAGGCTCCCCTCAGCTCCTTCTGTCAGTTACTGAAGTCCGCCTCTTGTTTTAGATTAGTGACAGAAGTTGAGGAATGGTTGAGGGGGGTTCTGTTCACTTCTTTCCAACTTGGAATTTTCTCCCTACAACCCCTGAACCGGATGGTGGAGAAGTAAGTATGTTACACCTCCTTCTGTAATGATCCCTCTGAGACTCTACTGAATACAATCCCTGAGGTTTTTACACTTACCCAATATAGACCGTTAACACATACACTTACAGCGGCCAGGAAAGGACAGGCTTGGGCCTGGAAATCTCCGTCTCTCCCCTCTGCCAGTGTGAAAGCTCTGGTGTCTCCGGTCATGTTCTATGAGAAGCTTATTGCTAGACATAAAGTTTCTCTACATATAAGAAGACATGGACTCCTTGGATTGTCACCTCCTTTATTATGGATTCCTTAAAGGAGAACTATGGGGTTAGGGCTTTTCCCCATAGTTCTTCTAAGGGTAACGGGAGGACACAAACTAGCGTCCTCCCATCACCCTAAGCTCAGAATACCGCGAGCTACCGCTCGCGGTATACTGAGGCGCCGCAGCTGAAACGGATCCCAACAATTATGTCTTGATCCTTCCAGCTGCGTGAGTGACAGCTGGCTCTGACTATCTAGAGGCAACGCCAGCTGTAGCCGCCCCCTCCCCGTCCGTTCCGACAGTCAGCGCTGGAGGAGGGAATCCCTGCAGTGAGCCGTGAGTTACAGTCACTACTCTCTGCCGTGACCGAATCGAGAAGTGCGCAAACACCGGTATGTGTTCGCTCACTTCCCGATCTACTGAGCCGACCGGCGACAGTCTCATTGTCACAAGTCGGCTAGAACTATGAGGATGAGTGAAAATCACACTACATTCTCTGACAGTTCTCCTCCACCATCCACACTACATTCTCTGACAGATCTCCCCCACCATCCACACTCCATTCTCTGACAGCTCTCCCCACCAATCACATTATATTCTCTGACAGCTCTCCTCCACCATCCACACTACATTCTGACAGCTCTCCCCACCAATCACATTATATTCTCTGACAGCTCTCACCCACCATTCAGATTTTCTGACAGCTCTCCCCACCAATCACATTATATTCTCTGACAGCTCTCACCCACCATTCAGATTTTCTGACAGCTCTCCCCACCAATCACATTATATTCTCTGACAGCTCTCACCCACCATTCAGATTTTCTGACAGCTCTCCCCACCAATCACATTATATTCTCTGACAGCTCTCACCCACCATTCAGATTTTCTGACAGCTCTCCCCACCAATCACATTATATTCTCTGACAGCTCTCACCCACCATTCAGATTTTCTGACAGCTCTCCCCACCAATCACATTATATTCTCTGACAGCTCTCACCCACCATTCAGATTTTCTGACAGCTCTCCCCACCAATCACATTATATTCTCTGACAGCTCTCACCCACCATTCAGATTTTCTGACAGCTCTCCCCACCAATCACATTATATTCTCTGACAGCTCTCACCCACCATTCAGATTTTCTGACAGCTCTCCCCACCAATCACATTATATTCTCTGACAGCTCTCACCCACCATTCAGATTTTCTGACAGCTCTCCCCACCAATCACATTATATTCTCTGACAGCTCTCACCCACCATTCAGATTTTCTGACAGCTCTCCCCACCAATCACATTATATTCTCTGACAGCTCTCACCCACCATTCAGATTTTCTGACAGCTCTCCCCACCAATCACATTATATTCTCTGACAGCTCTCACCCACCATTCAGATTTTCTGACAGCTCTCCCCACCAATCACATTATATTCTCTGACAGCTCTCACCCACCATTCAGATTTTCTGACAGCTCTCCCCACCAATCACATTATATTCTCTGACAGCTCTCACCCACCATTCAGATTTTCTGACAGCTCTCCCCACCAATCACATTATATTCTCTGACAGCTCTCACCCACCATTCAGATTTTCTGACAGCTCTCCCCACCAATCACATTATATTCTCTGACAGCTCTCACCCCCCATTCACATTTGCTGACAGCTCTCCTCCCCCATCCACACTACATTCTCTGACAGCTCTCACCCACCATTCAGATTTTCTGACAGCTCTTCTCCCACCATCCACACTACATTCTCTGACAGCTCTCCTCTCACCATCCACACTACATTCTCTGACAGCTCTCCCCCCACCATCCACACTACATTCTCTGACAGCTCTCCTCCCCCCATCCACACTACATTCTCTGACAGCTCTCCTCCACCATCCACACTACATTTTCTGACAGCTCTCCTCCCACCATCCACACTACATTCTCTGACATCTCTCCTTCCACCATACACACATTCTCTGACAGCTCTCCTCTCACCATCCACACTACATTCTCTGACAGCTCTCCCCCCACCATCCACACTACATTCTCTAACAGCTCTCCTCCACCA